>NW_013671557.1:4382-21261 GCF_000517525.1 Limulus polyphemus
TTATTTGCCGGGCTTATATATTAAAATAGAGGGCACCTAGAAAAGACTAGAGTTGCCAGGTACAGTCATGATCCTTCTAGAAATTCCAGCGCGCATGCTTCCAGCGTCACATGCCTCCCGTAACAACATAAACAATATTGATTTACATAAAATGTTTTAATAACTTCAGTCAATTTATATAATACAAAGTCTACTGTCATCGAAATTTTCTTTATTAAAAATATTGTTTTGTAGACATATAAGATGTGACATCTTGTAAAACAATATTTTTAAAAACAAAATTGTCAGGGTCTCAATGTTTTATATTTTTACTTTGTTGATTTGGTGTCTGTGATCTGTTTTGAAAGCATTACATGTATCACTGGAATTGTTTCCACGTAGAGTTTTCTGATGAATTACATTTTTTTTTTTATCTATGTAATTGTATGACTTATATGTGAAGAAAACTTTTCTGATAAACGCTGTATTTTACTTTTTAATATTGGTATCATTGACTTGTGTCTGAATAGCATGTTTTGTATATAATATAATAACTTTTGAAAGTAACAATACTTAATAATAAGTACATCCATTTCATAAAGATAATAACAAAATAAATATAACTGAAATGTAAATAAATTATTTTTTTTTGCATGAATGTAGTTTATTGTCCGCAGCTAATGTGATATTATTTGATATTATATATAGTGTCAATTTAAGGGCTATAGATATTAAATTGTAAATTAGATATATATATGTACAGATATGTGAAGAAGAACAAAAAACTGAAACGTGAATATAGTTATTTTATTTTATTAATTTCATTCACACACATTCTGTATGACTTTAGAACCAGTGAAACTACACGTTCTCCTTCCAGCCATGAAGAACGGGAAAAGAAAGAAGAAGAACAAAAAGTAGATTTCTGCTCGACCTTTTCAACCAGATTTTGAAGCTGTTATTTAGTGTAACTGGAAAACAGTTTCAAGATCAAGGAATTAATGTAGGATATAACGAATACTTAAGAAGATATACACTCTTTGCCTTTGATCTTACATCAGGTCTATATGTTGGATAATTTCTATTTACTTTGTGAAACTTACGAATTGAAAAACGTTTTAATAGTGCCTTACCCAGCACTATAAATGTTCTAGCATGTGCCGAATTTCAGTCTATTTTAGAAATTGAAACATCATAATTGATATCTAAGAAGTTAAGAACACAAGAGAAATTTATTTGATATTTTCACACGATTTGTGTACACGAAAGAGGGTTGGAGGTGTGTTTGCCAGTGATCAACTACCTGACCATGTAGAAAAACAATTATGCATCGTTAACCTGGATCCGATTCATAAATCTTGCAGCCACTGGGTCTGTATTTACTATAGAAATATTACATCATGGCCATCTGTTATGCCAGCCTAACAACACATCCTCTAGCTCCACTCGTGGAACTATTACGTTATCGTATATGATGTCATGGCGGGTACTTACTTTGGTCGAAATGAAAAAGGATAATATTTTGATCCATTAGGACTGGCTCCACATACTCTCAACATAAATAAAACATCAAGAAGAAATGTTGAACGTGGACTTACAACAAAATGTACTGTAAGGACTTATATTGTACATATTACGGTTATTATCATTTTTAACATGTGTCAAAACCGAAACTACTATCTAAATTTGGATCCCACAAAGATACTAATGATATGTTTGTTCATGATTTTGTTGTAAAACGTTTTCATATAAATACGTCCTTAATAGATGTTATTTTATGTCGTTCAAAATCTTTATTGTGAGAAAATTAACAAATTGTTAAAAGGTAATATTGTGCCCAGAATTTTCTTATTATAATCATGTTACTTAAAATCTTTGAAATAATCACTAATAATAGATAATAAGTTTTAATTATTGCATGATATTTAAATAAACGTCCTTCTAGAATGATTTTAATATAATTGGTATAGTCATGTTGAAACACGTTGAGCCGTCACAATCTGTCTATAGTAACAGGCCTTCTGGTATCGAACAATGATATCACTACTTCCTAATATATCCGCGCCCTCTGGTTCTACTTCGTGGATATATTATATCATGGCCACCTGTCATGCCACTCTGGCAACACATCCTCTAGCTCCACTTCATGGAACTATTACGTGATCGTATATGATGTCATGGCGGCCTAGCATCGCGCCCTCTGGCGAAACTTTCTGAAAATATGTAGAACCTATTGCCTGTCGACCCCAACTGAGGCGGCGTCCTTTGGAATGTAAAGTACAAGGATAACTACTAACATGAATGTCAAATGATTGGTTAAGTTATTTGTCTCAATGCTGATGACAGTAGGTCTGTGACCAACCAAAACATGAAGATTTTTAGTAAAGCCTTCAACAATTTTAGATTATTGTGTATTTTTAATGTTGTTTTAGGTGAGTTTTTAATAAATAGGAAATTTTGTTCAATGATACACAGTGTCATTAAAATTGTTAATGACAATAATTTGATTTAATTTGACTATGAACCGAGTTATCCAGAAAATGTGGCATTCATTCATGTTCAGACTTAACTTGTATTTAAGTGTTTGCTATTCTGATCCTACAGATAATTATTAACATATTTCTAATCGAATATGGCGCCCCCAGTGGGGCAGCGGTATGTCTGCGGACTTACGATGCTAGAAACCTGGTTTCCATACCTGTGGTGGGCAGAGCACAGATAGCCCATTGTGTAGCTCTATACTTAATTCCAAACAAACAAACAATCGAATACAGTAGATGTGACTTAACATAAAATAGAATAATTTATAACTATGTGTTTATCTGGTCATAGTTTTTAAGATAGAACAAACACAAAATAAATCACGGAAACACGATCAAGTTGAGTATAAAGTTATTAACACAAAGTGTGTTTCTCTAGCTTTGTTCATTCTGAACTTAGATTTATCATTATGAGAATATTAAACTCGCAACTAGTAAAAATACAAAATATGGAACAATGAGTCAAGTAAATAGAAAATTATCATATATTTCATAAATGATAAAACAATGTCTGTTTCTAAAATAATTTAAAATAAAACATTTTGCATAAATGAATACAAATAGAATCTAAACATTAAACCTCCTATGTTCTCCAACAGTAACTATTCCTTAATATAATCAAATTTAACTAAAATTTATTCATTTTCTCATCACGATTTACCAACTTTCTGATCACAATTTGTCCATAATCAGAAACTTCCAACAAATTAATGTTAATTTTATCCATTAAATAGAAATCGTGGTTTTAAAAGATAACAAAATTGTATTTTACATTGGAATGTTACTGTTATTTATCGGAATCTCAAAGTTAAGGGGTCGTATTTTCATTGACACTTCCGGGAGAGAGTAATGATAACCTTTCCATGTTTTCCAGTTCACACCATTAGCGTAGCTCTCGTGTTGTCCATTCAGATAAAGTCCATTTAAGTTAGAAGAATGACATTTTCCATACCACCATCCTCCTTTATATGACTCTACACAACTACCAGAATACGTGTCGTGGTCACTATCCTTGGTGGAGAAATTTAACCCGTTGTGATTTGTCATACTGTCCCCTTGGTTAAGACAATAAAAGTTTTTAACTATGGGTTATCTTTAGCATAAAATATTACAAATTATATATAACATTCTATAAACAGTTAACATTGGTAAAAGAACGATAATTAATTAAAACTTTATCAATAACATAATAATTAACCTCCTGAAATATAATTTCCCCAACAAAAAATAAAACAACAATGTTATGTTATTTCATGGGAATTTAGGGCAGACAAAGTAGGTTTGAAATTTTAATAGAATGTAATTTCCTTTTCTTTCAACAAACAGTCTATTAAAGTTATCCAAACCAATAATTATATGCTTTTGATAAGTTATGAGTTTCGTTATAGGGCGCGTGTTTTTCACAAGTTTTTATAAGTTTGTTCCACTTTCATTCTTCATTTACCATCATTATCAGCTAATAATCAGGAATCGATATTTAGTTGTTTAAAAAGTAAAAGAAAGTTATAACTTATAACGTTAAATATGTATTTTACTTCTACAGTGTTGAGGTCAATAATGTTAATAATACAGAGGGCGGTGTTTCTAATGACACATAGTGTTCTTTTTATTTATGTGCTATTTATGTTTGAGGAAATAAAGTGTGATTGTTTTTATTTCAAACGATATTCTTCTAGATATATCAACAACAAAAACGATATTTTTTTTTCTTTTGTAACAAAAGAGTTGGAGAACTAAATCAACACAAACAGCTTACAGTTTATTAATAATACTGTTATTGTTAACACAATTCATTGTAGTTTTAACATCACTGTTGGCTGAAGTTCGAACTTGGTTGTAATGCACATGGATGAAATATTGTAAAAACGAATTCTTTACTGCTTAGAATAAATTTATAGATGCAAATGAGTTAAAAGACAGTTTAACTAAGCTAACTATCAGTAGAAATGTGACATTCTGTTATCTGTGATATGTCTGGACGTAGTTGATAATACAATAATTTATTAAACGTTTACAGGTCTATATTTACACTATAGTATGTTATAAGATAGTGTACGTTGTCAAATAATACAGAAAATATATACAACCCTGAGAGTGTTCTACTGGCCATCTATATAATCAAGTTCATTGATCAGTATTGTTATAAACCTTACCTGCATCTCCTGTGTAACCTTTAACATGTAGACGATAGTACAGGTCTTCACTGTCTATCCTAAACTCCCGATAGAGGGCGAACCGTGTTTCATTTTCTTTGTCTCTCAGATCAAATCTGATTGAATAAGTTCCTTGGTTCGTTAAAGTAAAAATCCAGTAATTTCCTAAGAAAATAAGATACTTTAATTAATTTTGTTTCCAAATTATCATTGCAAAATTAAAAAGCCAATTAATTAAAATCAACAATAATAACTGTCATAATTAGTTAGAAAATTAAAATTTTGTGAATAAAAACTACCAACATTTATCAAGGACTTCAGTTTCTTTAAGTGAACAGAGTGAAAGCTAACATTTTAATATTTATCACATGTGATATTATATACATATCTTACATCATTTACTTCTATTATAGTTACATACAAGTAACAGTAGAAACTGTTTATGCTACTATATCATCATACCCAACCAGAAATCTTTCTCTATGTCCCCAAACCCCATTTTGTATTCTTGCCAGGAATTGTAGAAGTAATCTGTGGGGCTTCCATAATCCCCTCGTCTCTGGATCACCTACAGAGTCAAGAGAACATGTTTATATAGATCTAACTGGAGTGATTTAAAAATCAGAAAAATTCTTAAAATGAACTTTGAACTTTATTGTTTTATTTTTACACTGTAGGAATGAAATAAACAATATAATCGAAACCTGTATCCTCGGTTGCATTGAGAAACTTAAACTAATAAACAGTAGTAATAGTAGTCTCAAATTTTTATTGACCATCATCGACCCAAAAAAATTATATTCCCAGTTTCCTTTACTAAGTAACTGACCAACAAACAGTGAAGTAATATTCTCAAAATGTTCCTCTTATTAAAGATTTACGTCTCGTCACAATACGTCCTTTCCTTAAGCTATTATAAACTAAGAAAAACTTTGATAATAAAATTTCTTGATCTTCCTTGATATTTCCTTAGTTTTTTATTTCCCTCAAAAGAGAATATAGTTTTCTAGTCTAGAAAAATGTTAAAATTCCATTTTTAGTTATTTCAACAAAACGACGAGAAGTAACAGAAACTGCTTAAAGACGGTATCCTTTTATAGGAAACACTTCAATTCATGATAGGAATATCTCTACCAAATATTTGGTTTATATCACTATCTCCATCTTTGTTTACCGATGTTATATAATATACAGACATTCGTTGTAAACCATGACGAAAAAATAATCATCTTAACAAAACACGAGTTTTAATTATTTCCGTTTTCTACTTACTGTCCAGCCTCCTCCATCAGTGTCCATATCACAATAAACATCAACACTTCCTGTAATTATCCATGACTTGGGCCAGATACGGTACACTCCACTACTACGGTGTCCATTAAGGAAAACATCTGCACAGTCTATTGGTCCAGGAGAGTTTGGAAGACATTCCAGTTCTTGTGAAATAAGAAATGGAATTTACGTAAGTTCAAAAAGAAATAATAATCAAATATGTTTACAAAATAATCCTAGACACCTGACAAAATAAAAATAAATAAATCTTAACTGAAGTATTTTTTCTGTAATTAAAACATTAATATAAATTTTGGGTTACCAAACATTCTAAACTAAATTATTCATGTTCCAGTATTTATATGTTTTATATTTTAAGAGACAAGTAATGTAAACAATAACTTACCATCGCTGTGTATTTTCTGTTTAGCTTGTGTAACTAGTAGAATGATTGAATCCAGTATAGTTGATACTGTTGTCAATTGACATCGCTCGAAGTTCGTCTCTAGCTGACAGGTCTGATGAACCAGAAGAAGAATCATCACAGGTTTGATACTGATCATCATTTGGTAAATTTGATGTATCATTGTCTGGAAAAAATGTTATTCACATACAACGAAATCCGTTAAATTTTGTCATTTCTGAGATCATCTTGAAAAACAACTGATAGGTTACTTTGTATCATAATCATACTTGTTTATCTATCGATATATTGATTCTTACTATCAATAAACTTCACTTTTATCAGGACACTACTAAAAAAAGTTTTATCCAAAAACTACTATTTGTAACTAGTCTTATCTTTCAAATATTATATTTGTGTTTCTTTCTCTGAGTTAAATGAGTATTTCTAATAATAAACAAGAAAAAATTAAAATAACCTTCCACAGACATCTCTACTATCATATTATGTCAATATTAATATATTATTGAATAAAGATTAAGGATTCTAGTCCATTCCGTGATAATTTTTTAAGTCTGCCTTTAAATTTTGTTTTAAAATTATAACGCTTAATGTTTTTAACATTTCTTACACTTACCTTTATTAAATAGTAGAGGAAGAACTGCTACAATACTGATGTTATTTCACTGTAGTTCAACATTTATATTTAACATTGGTCAACAGGGAATTTTGTTTACACTACATATGATCAGATTCTTAGAAATCTGGTTTTGCTTAAAGGAACATCATCTTTGGCGTCAGTGTTTTTTTCTTCTTCTCTAATTACTCGACCTTGTCTGACACCATCACTCTGAGCACGAGGCGACTACACACAAATATATTATGTATTATCGAGAATCCTGGTTCTATTTAGTAAACCTCAATAAAGTTCAATTAGTGGTTTATAACTCAGTGATTAACTTAGAAATGCTTTGTAACCTCATACAACTAGGATTAAACTTCATTCAGATATATTGGTTATTTCCACTCATTTCTAATGTAGTAGGACAAATAAAGAAACTCATAATTAAATTTCGTGACTCTGTAGGTGATCCCCAAAGGGAGGATTATGGAAACCCCACAGATTACTTCTATAAATCGTGGCAAGAATACAAAATGGGGTTTAGAGACATAGAGAAAAATTTCTGGCTGGGTATGATGATATAGTAGAATAACAAGTTTCTACTGTCACTTGTATGTAACTATAATAGAAGTAAAAGATGTAAAATATGTATATAATATCATATATAATAAATATTAAAATTTTAACCTTTCACTCTGTCCACCTGAAGAAACAGAAATCCTTTATAAATATTGTTAATTTTAATCACCAAATTTTAATTTTGTATATAATTATGACATTTAATATTTTTGGTGTTAATTAATTGGCCAACTGATTTGTTGTGATAATAATTTGACAAACAAAAGTAATTAAAATAACGTATTTTCTTAGGAAAATACTGGATTTGTTACTATAACGAACCAAATAACTTATTCAATTAGATTTGATCTGACTGACAAAGAAGATGAAAACAGTTTTTCCTCTCTCGGGAGTTTAAGACAGACAGGGAAGACTTCCACTCTCATCTACATGTTAAATGTTACACAGGAGATGTAGGTAAGGTTTTAAAACAATACTTGATTATATAGATGATTTAGTACACTCGTAGAGTTTGATATATTGTCTGTATTATTTCACAATGTACACCAACTCATAACATATTATTGTGTAAATATAGAACTGTAAACGTTGAATAAATTATTGTCTTATCAACTACGTCCAGACATATCACAAATGCAGAATGTTACGTTTTTTACTGATAGTTAGCTTAGTTAAACTGTCTTTTAAATGATCTGCATCAGTAACTTTACCTTAAACAACAAACAGTTCGTTTTAAAATCTTTCATCCACTTCACTTAACAAGAATGATAACAGTACAATAAATCTTGTTAACGAGAACAATAATCATTAAGTACGGTAATATTTAATAATAATACGCTGAGAAACATCACTATCATTTCCAGTAAAACAATTCAAACATTTCTAAAACAGCAACTTTTTTACCCCTGCTACGTACCTGATCACGTCAGCGGGGCTAGCCCCTTGACGACTCGGACTATCACTAAAAGCTTACTTGACTGGTCTATGAGTATCCGCTTTTTATATACTGGTAAATATATACAGATGTTTTTATAAATGGTAAGTATATCATGCAGGTACTTAAATACCATTTGAATCCAGTTCAATCCAACTGATGGCGTTACATATCGAGATGTAGACAAGCGACATTTTCTAGAGGTAAAGTATATACTTTATACAGGTATAACATAAATAGTGAAAAAACAAGAGTATTAAAAACTTATGAATTTTAAAATGAAGTAGGATCCTGCTAGAAATAGTAATGAAATAAGAATTAAAATCACAATCACAAATTTATAAAATTTAATACCTACTTGCGCAGCTTTATACACTTATCTGTAGGCCAAAGTAAGGATTGTTAATTCAGTTCTTGTAAAAGTTATAGCTATCAAGGATATGGCTATACTGAAGGTTTATAGATATTGTGTCCGTTCGACAGACACATAAAAACTTAAAAAAAATAAATTAAAATTTGAACAGAAAGTAGAGATCTTTGATTATTTCGACACATCATGGAAACACATGCTACCACGTGACGTTGAATTACTATATCCACGTAGAGAAGACAGTAACGTGTGAGTCATGTGGTTACTATATACAACCTGGGTATAGAATTACCTTAACTATTAAATTGACTTTAATACACAATGAGTCTTAAACTTACATTTTCAAACATTTTTGAATTATTACTTTTATCATTCACAACACAAGATTTATTAAGATAAAATAATTTTATATAATTTATTAGTCCTGTAATTATTAATCTTGTAACTATTAGAAGCAAAATAATTAAAGCAGTCTCTAAACATCAAAGACGTATTTGTTATAAGTGAAATAATAAAATACAATTGGTTTGTTGTTCCTGACATATTATAAGGGTCTTAGTACGGGGGTCGTATCTTCATCTCCACATGTGGAAGTGAGTATTTCTGACCTTTCCATGTGCTCCATTCCACACCATCAGCATAACTGTCGTGTTCACCGTTCAGGTAGAGTCCATTAAGATTGTAACTATGACACTTGTCATACCACCAAGCTTTTTTAAAGGTTTGGGCACAGCTTGTTTCATAAATGTCATTATCTTTATCTTTTGTAGAAAAACTAAACTCATTGTGTCCACTGAACCCGTCTTCTGTGGTGTCCGTCAGTAATAGGACATCAAGAAATAAATAAATTTAAATGTGTGTAATACGTCAAATGTTTGCTTAATATCATTTAATAATGATTTGTTCAATATACAGAACCAAAGATACACATAACAAACACTTGTAGGTCACATAAGGTTTAGCACATTACAGAGTGTGGAAATAAAAGTGTAAGACAAGAGATATAATACAATACTGTTGACCAAAACTTACTACAAAATATACCTTAAACTTAAATCATAACATCGACATGTTATTAAAGACATTCCAAAATAACCAAAGTGTGTTGTTAACAAAAACGTTCACCCTGTTCCATTCTGTATCACCTACAACAAAGGTAAGGTAGGTTTATAGTGTCTTATGGTGTACAAGATAGACACTAATTACTACAGGTAATCACTGCAGTTATTGAGAATAGGACCACTGTTATAGTGTATTAGGACAGTAATAGATAAGGTAAAAAAACAGCTTAGGACAGTGATACGTAAAGTACAAAACAGTTTAGGACAGCAACAAACGAGGAACAAAATAGCTTTGGATAGTAATTCACATTGTACAAAACAATCTTAGGACAGTAATATATAAGGTACAAAACAGCTTAGGACAGTAAAAATAAGGTACAAAACAGTCTTAAGAGTGTAACACATAAAGTACAAAACAATCTCAAGACAGTAATGCTTTCGACAGTGATTACTAAAAGTAATTTAATTATCTTTCTGGATACTTTCAGTAATACAATGTTTATTAACAAACATAAAAAATATCAAATAAGTATATCACACTTGACCAACAACTAGGCAGAAAAGTGCAGTCGAGGAGGTCAAACGTCGATAAATTATTTTGTGAGGTAATCAAAATTACGATCATTCATGAAATGGATTCGTGGCGTATGTATAAAATAATTATTGGTAAAAATCAGTTACATTAACATATAGAAAAGCTAATGCGTTTTGGTAACACTACATTCCAAAAATGACTTTTATGTTACGTTGCCTAGTAACAAAAATATAACTTAATATCGTTGCTAGAGAACGAATTAACGAAAGGCCTCTCGTGAATACGTCGTTGGAGAAAGAACAAAAGAAAGGCCCCTATTTTATATTTTATTTTGTATATTGTTGTTAGTCTATGTATTGAAAATATGAAATGAAATGTATTGACAACAAAACTGGAAAAATATTTGATGATTTCTGAATTTAGTGTCTCCGTTGTTTGTTTATTTAAAAGTTGGTAATATAACATAAAATACCTTGATTTAGAAACGATATAAGTTTAAAATGAAATCGATTTTTTACTTTCATGATAAATTTTACGTACTGCTCTAGGCTAGGTGATCCTACACAAAGTTTTTACTTTAGGCTTATTATACCAACACTCACTACACTTATAAGGTTTCACGGCTTATAAGGTTTCATCTCAATGAAATTTGGCTTTTATGACTTTTCCTGTTAACTGATTTAGTTTTATCATAGACAACCTGATTATGTATATATTTAATTACAATAGTTGGTATAATGAACGTTGGTGACATTATGAGGTTAAAAACGAAGAACGTTTCTCTAACGTTACTGTGTTCTTTATATTTAAGTTGTTTTTGTTTTCAAATTAATGTCTTTTATCTTTCGGTACGTATGGTACACAAGTGAAAAGAAGATCTAATGATAAAGTGTTTAAATCTGACGTAAGTTTATAAATTAAAGAGTTGATCACAAGTTCTTTATTATCAGACATTTTAACTAGTTTTCGTCATAAGAATATTTCTACTAAATTGTTTTGAAATAATAAATTGAAAGAGTTGTATTCAACATAATAATGATAAAGTAATAAATTAAATTACAAAGTGAACTTTGATTACCTGCGTCACCTGAGTAATTACTGACATGTAATCTATACAGGTAGTCTTCGTTTTCTATCCAAAACTCCCGGTAGATGGCGAACCTCTCGTTTCCGTCTTTATCCTTTAAACCAAACCTAACTGAGTAGTTTCCCCGATTTGCTAGAGCGTAGATCCGATCGTTTCCTAAATATTAATAATGAAACGTTTTGTTTGTACTCAAAATGTACTTCATAATATATGAAGGGAAATGTTTAAATCATGTAGGATTACTTTAAAATAAACATTTATCAGACTGTCTTCAAGAAAGAAGATTTTCAAAGTGTTTCACAGTTACATAAAGGAGATCACTACAAACAAAATATCAAAACCAAAGATTAAAACGTTACAACAAACTAGCGTTTCGTAGAGTAAAAAAAGGTTTAAGTATTAAAATAATCTTGTTGGTTATCAAACAAAGACTTTGTCAGACTAGACAATAATTGTTAACGCCTTTACTACATATTGTTAGATCATCCTTAAAGTAACAATAATTTTTATCCTATAACTTGTATCTCTAAACAAGGTATTCAAAAGTCTAATCACAGCCTGACTAGCCAGAACTCCTATGCCTTTAACAGCATCTGTTTAAAAATTATAATCAGAACCTACCTAGCCAGAACTGCTTCTGAAGATCTCCAAATCCTTCTTTGTAATCTGCCCAAGTTTTGAAAAAGTAGTCCTTTGGATTTCCATGGTTTTCTCTTCTTGGATTACTTAAAATACAGAAAATGAAGAACTTGTAAGTTTATGGTAATATTTAAACTTACTACACGTGTTTTTACATATAATAGTTTATATGATATTATCTATAATAAACGTTACCGTCCAGCCTCCTCCATCAGTATCCATATCACAGTAAACATAGAAGCTTTCTGTAGTCATCCATGACTTGGGTCAGATACGGTACGCTCCACTGGAACGGTGACCCTTAAGTAAAACATCAGCACAATCTGTTGGTCCAGAATAAGATGGGGGACATGTGTGGTCCGTTTCTTGATGAATTAGATATTGTGTTTTTAGATAGAAAGACATAAACTTTACCTTAGGTAGGTTAGGTTCGACATATATATATGTAAATGTCTAAATAATTTGTTGTCTTTTTTAAATGGTATTTACAGATACTGTCTATACATTTAGTAATTGGTTAAAACTGTAAATCATCTACAGGTGTAACGTAGTTTTTGTTCAGTAATAATCATTCCTTAAGTTAATATACATATATATATATCATTGTAAATAGTTTAGAAAGAATACTAAACTTCGTATACTTTATAGATATTTATAGACTCCTAAATACATAACAAAAGTTATTATATATCTGGTAAAGTGTTTACTATACTGTTGGTGAAGGTGGTATTATCCTGAAAATATTAAGTAGAACAATGAAACCAATTTATTTATTGTTACATCTGTTATTTTAAAACAACTATAGTCACCATTTTCCTCCCTGTAAATATTTACAAACATGGACTATATGCTTTATCTATTTACTCATTATTTTAACTTTTATAATAATAACATTTTTACAATATTTTATTTTGTTTTTAGCTCATAAACACGAATTAAAACTTAATATTACTCTCGTAAATTTAAAATACTAACGTTTCATTTCCAACTACAAATATGAATTTCGCTTGTCCGATAATAACAGAAAAAGAAGAAAAATTTTAAAGAATGAACTGTAAAAAGTTCATAAACAGAAATTCCATATATTAAACAATACTGTTATTATACAGGTGAATTCAACAATAATACTCATTTTGTACAATTGAACATCCGTCATATGTACTAATACCATCATTCAACAAGTCTCAATATGAACATAGTTTCGTTTTCTTTTAATCACTTTTTATTATCTTACCAAGGCTTCTACTGACATATTTGCCATTCACAGTATAATGTATAAGGTTCTCTAATATAATTAACTCTAACAACAGTGTAATAGTTGATCAGGCCCTCAAGCCATTGTTGGAAAGCGTTCAGAGAAGGGTTGAAAGAAGAGTTAAAGGGGATCTGATTGAGGTGTTTAAGATTGTTAAGTGAATTGATAGTGTTGATGTATCACTCTTTTTCCAAACTTAATAGTGACAATAGTAGGACTAGGGGACACAAATATAAATATTGGCAAGGTAGGAGTAATCCTCAGTTCTACTTTCTAACAGAGTGGTTGGCCTTTGGAATGGGTTGCCCTCGGATGTTGTGAAGTCAGTAAATTTATGTGAGTTTAAGGAAAAGCTTGATAACTTTATGAATGATAAATAGGTTCCATGTTGTCCCAAACCTTATGTTGACAGTCAGTAATAAAACATAGTTACACTTTTACATAAACGTTATATTATGTTACAGTCAGTTATAAAAATATTTACCCCTTTATATAAACTTTATATTAACAGTCAGTAAAAAAAGATATTTTCACCTGTAGATAAACTTTCTGAGAACTTTTACCTCTGGTTTTCAGGTTTTCTTTGGAAAGAGAAACTAGGACGTCGATGGACGCAACTATTCCGGTCATTGACGTCTATTCACATTGTTTGTGGACGGTCTCTGATCCAAAACATGGACCAACCAAGTAAACAAACCAAATAATGGCAAATGTCATTATTTTTAAAGACATTTTTTTCTTCTTACTGAAAAATATAGAACATTGTATAAAAAATTTTACAGGAGTAATACAAAACAATTCACGAAATATAAAAAACTGGGAGACATTACGGAAACACAGAGCTTTTGTAGTAGGTAATATAAACCAACTACAAAATATAAAAGTTTTACTGAAAGTAGCTCTGACATGAACTTCTTACAATTAACATTTAGTTTTGATTTCAATTTTATTTTAGACATCCGGGTTTTGTACATAAAAGTTTTATAAGACGATAACACTGTTTATCATTAAGAACCTAGTTAAGGTTAGATTAAGTTAATGTATAAAAACAAAGGTAAGTTATTTAAATTTATAGAAATGATAGAACTTGCCTGTCGTATGTAAATTAAAACAATAACAGGATTAACATTGATCCTTGATCTTCTTATGTTACACGTATGTAAGCTATAAGTTTTTGGTTATAGTGATAAGCAAAGTTATATGATGTAAGAATGTATCACTCACAGTTTTTACTAGAACAGTAATAAAAAAACCATGAATCAAACTCCAATATTTTTAAACCACAATTATTGTACTGAAGTACTTTGTTTTAAAAACTAAATATTGTAATTTTTACCTAATATTGATTAAGTTTCAATGTAGATTTTTCTGAAATAATATTTGAATATTTTAATACTCAGTAATCTCTAATATTCCTTCCACAGATTGTTGTTCAGTGGTAAATATGATGAACTATAACGTTAAACTTGAGTTTCGATACCCGAGGTGGACACACTAAATCTAGCTTATTATATAGTTTTGTATTTAACAAGAAAACAAACAAAATAGTTTGTACATTGACCAACTGATTAAACATAGTTAACATTCAATAATCTATAACTTTAGTTACAACACAATAAGATTTATATAAAAAATTAAGATACTTCAATAATAGACAATATCTTTCAATTGTCAAAAATACAAAATATACTTACCTTTCAAACTTTTCGTTGGTATAACTGCCGTTAGGAACTGATGTCTTTCAAAATAAGATGGCGTTTTAATCTCAGACTGTAAAATACTGGAAGAACAGAAGTCTTTGTCAAAGTTTGAACTTCAGTCGTTTTAACTCCTCGCTCTAATTACGTGCTTTAGATTCACGTGGTCAAACTCCACATGTATCCAGACTTGTAAACAAGTTAAACTTTAAACCAAGAAGAAATATTATCTAGTGTTTTGAGAATATTTTTTATGTTCAACAATATTCTCTAAGTTTTTGCATCTTGAAATTTCTAATTTGTTTTTCTAAGGTCTCAGGTTACAATTACTGAAGTAGGTTAAAACATCTTAACCACTTGAGTTCCGATATCGTTAATTGTTTACTTTCTATAGGGCCCTTTCAATGTTTCAATACTGCACTTGTTGAACATCTAAGATATTCAGTGAATTACTTATTGTTAGCTATATATTTGTACGTTGTTTAAACGATCCTTAAGATATTGGAAATTAATCAACAATTTATATATTGTTGAAGTCATAAGGAAGACACAAGTATTATGATAACAATAAACAAACGATAAATTCTAAAACTATATAGCGAAATGACATACATTCATTGTGGGAATAGCTGTTGGGAAACAACTATATTTTACCATAAAACAGTAAATGATATATATTTATTTAACTATATTAATGTAAATTTCTCTAACGTTTCATGCAAGTTCTAAACACCTT
Source organism: Limulus polyphemus (assembly GCF_000517525.1). Classification (NCBI taxonomy): domain Eukaryota; kingdom Metazoa; phylum Arthropoda; class Merostomata; order Xiphosura; family Limulidae; genus Limulus; species Limulus polyphemus. Next base: position 20,245 of record NW_013671557.1, read on the forward strand.
AACGGTGTGGTAATACAATAAATTCCTTACATCATAATTATCATATTATCAGTTCGTAATGGATAATCTTTATTTGTTATTATGTATTTTATATAACTTATTTTTTAGGTCATACAAGTTGTTAAACAATGTTGTGAGCTTTTGATAAAAAATGATATATATATATATTTTTTGAATGATATATATATATCGTCAGCGTGTGAACATAAAAGTATTGTTAAGACAGCGGAAGTCACGAGACGCTTGGAGCGTGCGCACCGTAGTTTCTCGAAGGATCATGAATTATCGAGAAATCGCGCGAATGCCCAAGTGCATTCGAGATGCCCTCTTTTTAGTATATAAGCCAGGTGAGAAAAACCAGCGGGATTGAAGAGATAGGTATGCAGATAGATTGAAGATAGAGATAACTGAGTCAAGCAAACACTAGGCACCGTAAGTGAAGTGTGTGAATCACAGTGATTTATTGCGTGTGTTATAAAGGTTGTTAAGTTTAAAGTGAGTGTGGAAATTCTGTGTATTACAAAGTTGTATCAAGAAAGAATAAACTAGTTTTATATAACAAAGGCCTTGTATCGCTGAAGTTTCTCGGAAAGAATTTCTACGGGAAAAAATGGCCAGTAGTTCGAATGTACAGTTTCTTGCCAGCATGAAAGCTAAATTGGTCTCAGCTCCACTATTAAAGCTTCGAAATCCCTCACTTCCGTAAATACTGGATAGTGATGCTGGTAATGTCGGAATTGGATTAAGGTTGTCTCAGAAAGTGTGTGAAAACGAAAATGTGGTGGCCTACTTTAGTATGGTCCTGATTAGACCAGAGACGAACTACTGTGTAACACGGAGGGAACCATGCTGCATTACGCTGGTTAAGATCATTAAAGAACCCAGAGGGACAACTGGCACGTTGGATCGAAAGATAGACCAGTATAATTATGATATTGAATATAGAGAAGGAAAATCTCATGGAAATCCCGACGGACTGATCCAAAGACCCTGACAAAATGACTGCAGACATTGCTG
>NW_013671557.1:21299-21909 GCF_000517525.1 Limulus polyphemus
AAGTGGAACCCTGTGACAATGAACTATTGGGCACAATGGGACTAGTTGAAGCTTGAAGATGGTATTCTTCGCCAGAGATAGGAAAGTGACGACTTGGCAAACAGTTTTACCGAGAAAGATACGGGAAGTTGTACTGTGTCAATCCCATGATAGTTTAACAGGAGGACTTCTCGGAGTTAATAAGACATTGAGTCACCTATGGCAGAGATTTTACTGGATAGGTATGAGGCAAGATGTGGAAGAATGGCGCAGGACCTGCAGTACATGCTGTGCTAAAAGGGGGCCCAAGCAGAAGGGACGTGCTCCAATGAAGTTATATAAAGTTGCCACACCAATGGAAAGAGTAGCCATTGACATTGCTGGTCTGTTGCCCCAAACTCGTGCTGGAAACAGGTACATTTGTGATTTCTTCTTCAGGTTTGGTATGCCATATAAACTGCATTCAGATCAAGGCCGTAAATTTAAATCAGCTGAGTTCCATGAATGCTGCAAGTTGTTTGGCATACGAAAGACCAGGACGACGCCATTTCACCCACAGTCCAATGGAATTGTAGAAAAGTACAATTGGACACTGGGACAGGAATTGGCAAAGTTTTGTAATAGCCGCCAA
>NW_013671557.1:22266-33099 GCF_000517525.1 Limulus polyphemus
CCAAGATGACTTGTATTACTTACTCCCTCTACTGTTGATGGCCTATAGAACAGCAGAGCATGAAGCCACTGGATACACTCCAGCAAAGCTGATGTTTGGTCGGGAACTTCGGTTGCCAGTGGACCTGGTAACAAGTCGCCCATATTACGACGAGTTGCCTGAAAACGTGCCAGAGTTCTTGAAAGTGTTATCTGAAAGGATGGATGATTTCCTTTTACTGAACGTTGGCTTGTCCTAGATTATAACGTTTTGTAAACTATCATTAGTATATATTATTTTGTGAAATAATCGTGTTAAAGTTACCATATTTTAACATATATATATATTTATATTTATGTAGACTTGTATGTTTTTAACTAAGTCATATTTATACTGGTTATGAAATATTGTTATTTGTAAGAAGAAACGTTTTATAAAATAGTTTTTAGAAGTATTAAATTCAACTGATTTCAAAATATACACATTTTTTTATATAGGATCAAAAAATAGGCAGTAAACTAATAAATCTAATTAATAATAAATTGGTCTCTAAAATGATACGTCAGTATTTTAAGAATATAGTTGCTTTATTTTTGGTTCTTTATAAATTAGTGTTTATAGTCTCGTTCACAAACTGTATTATGTAGTTTACATAAGGAAACATCAACTTGCACGTTGACTTGATTACAAGGAATTGATGTGTGAGGAAGAAAGTCTTGTTTAACAAATTTGTACATTATTAACGAACTGAAATAATCACATTTAAAGTATTCGTCAGTCTACGTAGTGTAGCAAACATTGTTAAAAATGTTTCCTTTTAGTGGTGGAAGTAGTGATATTTTATTGTTCGTTAGGCATCATTCTGATATTACATGTATATTTTATAACGTAATCAAGTAATCAATATAAAATTATTTTAACTAGCTGAAATGTAGAAATTTAAAAATTAAACGTAAAGGGCATAATTTAATTATAAAAAGACGAAACCTTAATGAATCGAGTTTAGTAGAACATATAGGTAATAATTATTGTTATCATAGTGTTACGACAGCGGAAGTCACGTGACGCTAGCAACACGTCATGATATTCTCGAAGGTTCGTGAATGCTCGAGTGTTTACTAGATGTGCGGTATTCTTGTATATAAGTGCGCCAGACAATGAATCGATAGAATTGCAGACAGACAGATACGGACAATTGAGTCAAACGTGGTAGTAAGTAAAGAGCGTGAATCGTTCGTTGAGAATTATAGCGTGTGTTTAAGTGTAGAAATTAAGGGTATTGCAAAGTTGTATTGAGAAAGAATAAACTAGTTTTATTTAAGAAAGGACTTGTATTGCTGAAGTTTCTCGAGAGGAATTTCTATGGGAAATTAACAAACGAACAGAGACGTAACAATAGTATTAACTGGAATAATTTCATATTAATTAAATATATCGATAACAATATGAACTAAATTTAATAGAGGGAATATATATCTTCAAGATTTTTAATTTAATTTTAAAAAGTGATTCTGTTCCATGAATCCATGTTCACACTTAACTTGTATTTAAGTGTTTGCTGTTCTGATCCTGCAAAGAATTACTAACATATTTTTAATTGGAAGTTATGTGCCTTAACATAAAATAATTGATAACAAGTTTTTTTCTCTGGTCATTGTTTTTAATGTAGACAAAAACAAAATAAACCATAGAAACACGACTAAGTTGAGTATAAAGTCATTAACATAAATTGTGTTCCGTTAACATTTTTCATTCTGAATTTATATTTATCACCATAAAAATATTAAACTCGAAACTAGTAAAAATACAAAATATGGAACATTGAGTCGAGTGAATAGAAAATCATCCACTTTAATTAAATATTTTCAGACATCTCATGTCTAGCTCCGAAATCAACAAAAACAGCTTAAAATTTATTAGTACTATTCTTACACAAGATTTATTGTAGTGTTAACATCATTGTTGGCTGAAGTTCATACTTTGTTTTAATGCACGTGGATGAAAGATTATAAAACAAATTATTTGCTGTTTAGGATGAAGTTAGAGATGCAAATGAGTTAAAAGACAGTTTAATTAAGCTAACTATCAGTAAAAATGTGACATTCTGTATCTGTGATATGTCTGGACATAGTTGATAAGACAATAATTTATTCAACGTTTACAAGTCTATATTTACACTAGAGTATGTTATAAGAAGGTGTGCATTGTTAGATATTAAAGACAATATATTCAACGCTAAGAGTGTTCTACTGATAATCTATATAATCAAGATCATTGATCAGTATTGTTATAAACCTTACCTGCATCTCCTGTGTAACCTTTAACATGTAGATGATAGTACAGGTTTTCACTGTTTATTATTGCATGATATTTAATAAACGTTTTATTGGCGACGCATGTTGAGACACACTGAAAAACAATTTTCAATAGTAACACGATGTATAACACCATCCACCTTTGTAAAACATGTGTAAATGAATTATTTTTCAAGTTATAGCATAAAGAAAAACTAGTGAAAGTGTAAGTTTTAATTAATGGTTAATATCGTCCATTTAAGAAATATAAGTGGTCAGAAAATATAATTAATAATTTAATGATAAACGTCTTTTTAGGACGATTTAATTAGAAATGATTTAATCAACTAATGAATTAGTGTTAAGTGTCATTTTCGGGATTAACTAATGCATTAATGATAAGTTTTCTTTTAGGACGATTCAATTATAAATGAATTAGTGTAAAGTGTCCTTTTTAGGATGATTTAATTTAAACGATTTATTTAACTAATAACTTGGTGATTTAAACCGATTAAATATATTCATGATGAGACATTTAACAGTAAGTTTTAACTATTGTAAGATATTGTCCTTTTAGGACAGGAAGTTTAATTAACTAATGATTAATTGATCTAAACCGATTCAATATATTCATGTTGAGACATCTTATGCAATTTCAAAGGAACAAGAATGTCATGGCCGCCTGTAAAAGACATTTTGATATTTCCATAACTGAAGAAAGTCGTTGTATGATTAGCATAGAATGAACAATTTTTTCGACTCTGTATCTTAAAATATAACAATGTAGTTGAATGCTCTAGTTGTCGTTTTTGTGTTGCTACAATGTATTTTAATAATTTTAGAAAATCTTATAACAGTTTTGTTAATATTTAATATATAAAAAGTAAAACTGTAGTATTATGTTATACGGTATGAATAATGCTAACTCATCTATAATAAGCATGATCTTTGATCAACGGATTCTGGAGATGAATCTAATCACCTAAGTAGATGTCTGACATGTTTTGTTTTGTTTTTGTTTTTTCTTGGGAATTTATATGAACGCTCTTTATAAGCTGATTTCATGTAAAAAGATAAATATATATTTTCTTGTAGACCACACCTTTTGTCGTGATATAACAGAACTTATATCACCATGTTGAAAACGTACACTATGGTATTCACGGTACTTTATGATCCAATGATAGAATCATGTAATATCACATTATAGAACCTTGGTAACACTGTCAGCCTATAGAACCTTAGTAAAACCGTATGTCTATAGAACCTCGGTAACACCGCCCGTCTATAGAACCGTGTTAACTCTGCCAGCCTATACAATCCTGCTAATACCAGTTACCTATAGTAACAGACTCTCTGGTATCGAACTATAATATCATCCTTCCCCTAAAAGAGTCGTGCCTTTTGGTGCCACTTTGTGTAATCACATTGTTACTCCTTCCCTAAGAGAATCACACCTGTTATATAAGAGTTAAATAACCCTCAGACGATGGTATTCTTTGTATGTTGCGAAGAATTATGTAACCCTCGGGTATTGGCATAATATACAATAGTTATGTAATCCTCAGATGGCATACTTTGTCTATTACGTAGCAGCTGGTAACCACAGGCAGTGGAATCTTTCTACCACTGAACAGTCCCGATAAGTACTAGTTCACGTAAATACGTAGACCTGAAACAACCCTATTATTTTGAACAAACTGAAACCGAAACTTTTACACAATTGATATTCCAACATATTCCAACAACTATGTGAATAACATTGAAAATATGAACCAGTTGAATGTTCTCAACAGACTTATTGACAAGAGTTTTTCAGTTTGTTTTAACCATTCTGAAGAAGTTTCACGTCTTATTCACTATAATCTTATTTTCTGTTTCGACATACTGATAATGCTTCAACTTTTATTTTTCCAAATTTATACAATTTTTTCTTATTTTGAATATTTATGAAATTCGGTCACCTGTAACTGCTCGTTTATCAAAATATACAGTATTGTTATATATATATTCACATGGATACATAGTGCAGTAGAATGAAGTTAGTTAACATTTTAAATATTCACAACTTTTATTAGACAGAAGGATTTAGATACATAATCAAAACCTCTCATTTTTAATAATATCCAGCTTTATATACGATTTGAACTGTGAATATCAAAAAGTAAACTTTACTCTTGAAAATGCCATTTCAGTTGCTTTTTCAATCAATAGGAACTAATTTCTCTCAAAATTAGATGATAAGTCTAATTCGGGTAATCTGTGATCTGAAACACAAACATCTTATATGACCTGAACTCTTAGTCAATGTTTCATGAACATGTACAACTACAATCGTCACTGAAATAGGTGATCTAGAATTGTGGGATACTGCAAAAAGCTTTGGTTAGGTTTAATATAGTTATATACAATTTTACTTGTTCCAGTCCTCATCTTGTCTCGGCGTTTGTTCTCCAGCTGTAGCAGCCAGACTGAAACAAGCATATATTAAAAACAACAATTTTTTTCACTAAAGTATATTTAATAAATAATTTAATATTTATTATGTATCAGTTTTTGTTTGCTGTTCGAGTTTCGTTTATTCTGTGTAAACCATATCTAGAATTTGTTGTGATATGTAATACACTACATAAATAAATAGCTTAATATTTTATAGTTCTACTTAGTTCTATTTAATATCTTATAGTTCTATTCAATATTTTATAGTTCTATTTAATATCTTATAGTTCTATTCAATATTTTATAGTTCTATTTAATATCTTATAGTTCTATTCAATATTTTATAATTTTATTTAATATCTTGTAGTTCTATTCAATATTTTATAGTTTTATTTAATATCTTGTAGTTCTATTCAATATTTTATAGTTTTATTTAATATCTTGTAATTCTATATAATATTTTATAGTTTTATTTAATATATTTTCGTAATATCTTTCCCTTATTTTTTCTACTTCGGATCTCATAAACACGAATGACAATTATATGTTATATTATTTCATTATATTTTCCTTTCCCCTTCAGACCCTTGTGTTAGGTTACAACTATTTATTTTTCTGCTCCCTGCATATCCTTGTGTTATGTTACTACTATTTATTTTTCTGCTCCCTGCATATCCTTGTGTTATGTTACTACTATTTGTTTTTCCGCTCCCTGCAGATCTTTGTGTTATGTTACTACTATTTGTTCTTCTGCTCCTTGCAGATCCTTGTGTTATATTTCTACTATTTGTTTTTCTACTCCCTGCATATCCTTGTATTATATTACTACTATTTGTTTTTCTGCTCCCTGCATATCCTTGTATTATATTACTACTATTTGTTCTTCTGCTCCCTGCATATCCTTGTATTATATTACTACTATTTGTTCTTCTGCTCCTTGCAGATCTTTGTGTTATATTACTACTATTTGTTTTTCTGCTTCCTGCAATGCTTTCTTCAGTTTATTTCCCTGTATTTGCAAATGTTTTAATTGTACTACATCTACTTGTTTGTTCCATCTGTTCTCTTTTTAACTACTTGTCTTGTGCGTGACTTAGCTGTTCTAACGTAATGTCTGAGATTTTTGGTGTGACTCGAGGTTTAACTGTTCCTTCCATGTGTTTACTACGCTGTTTATGAGTATATCTTGGCATATTGGAACCGTAGTTAGAAGAATGTTTCAAGCCTCTGAGTTAGGAACAATAATATGGAAGTTGATTTATGCGTATGGAATATTACTTATGTAATTACAATAAGTGGTTGGTCGTCTCTGAAGATAGAATATAGCACTCATGCTTTTATCTGTATAAGGATTGTCTAATAGTGTATTTAAAATTAATCCTCAATATTTTCGACTTAGAATTAATCGACCCTATATTATATTAAATCGTCAATCTGATGTTTTTATTGTTAATCATCATTCTGTCATGTTTATAATTAATCACAAATATGTTGTATTTAGAATTAAATCATCAATATGTCGTATTTACAATTAATCAACCATATGTTGTATTTACAATTAATCCACATATACTGCATTTAGAATCAATCATCAGTATATTGTATTTAGAACAAATTATTAATATGTTGTGTTTAGAATTATTCCACTATATGTTGTATTTGGAATCAATCGCCCTATTGTGTATTTCGAATTAATTCACCCTGTGTTCCACCTTGTCTGGCAGTTTTTTTAGTCTCTGAGTGAGGAACAACAGTATGGAAGTTGATTTACGAGCATGAAGTATTACTCATGTAATTACCACAAGTGGTTGGTCGTCTCTGAAAATTGAATATCACTCATGCTTTAAGGATTTCATAATAGAGTATTTATATCTAATCCTCAATATTTTTGACTTAAAATTAATTGACCCTATGTTGTATATAGAATTAACTCGTCAATACGTGAATTTATAATTAATCATCAATATGATGTATTTAGAAGTAATAAAATATCATATGTTGTAAGTAGAATTAATCTACCCTGTGTTGCATTTATCATTAATCAAACATATGTTATATTTAGAATTAATCCACAATATGTTGTATTTAGAAGTAATAAAATATCATATGTTGTAAGTAGAATTAATCTACCGTGTTGCATTTATCATTAATCAAACATATGTTATATTTAGATTTAATCCACAATATGTTGTATTTAGAAGTAATAAAATATCATATGTTGTAAGTATAATTAATCTACCCTGTGTTGCATTTATCATTAATCAAACATATGTTATATTTAGAATTAATCCACAATATGTTGTATTTAAAATTAATCCGCCCTATTTTGTATTTGCAGTTAATTCCCCCTGTATTGTATTTAGAATCAATCCACTCTGTGTTGTATATATACAATCAATAAGATATTCCGAATAACTTTTGTTGACTGGTGATCTTGTTTCTAATTATTCTACCAATCTTTGAATCAAGACAGAATAATTTTTCAATAGTTTATGACTGATTAATATAGATGATGTTTTTATTTCTAATATTAAACACAAGAGATTCTTTAGAGTTACTTGATGTACCTATACCAAGATCATAATTATAGCTCTTAAAATATTAAGACTTACGGTAGTGAGGAAAACGTAAGCACTCGTGTCCGAAAAATGCGGCCACTACCGAGAGTCTTTCTACACGACGTTTTATAACTCTAAACAACTACCAGAATACGTATCGTGGTCACTGTCCTTGGTTGAGAAATTTAACCCGTTGTGATTTGTCAAATTGTCCCCTTGGGTATCGAGGTAAAAAGCTGTTAAGTGGGGTTTATCATCAACATAATATATAACAAATAATGTGTAACATTCTATAAACATTTATTATTGGTTACAGGATGACAATCAATTAATATGTTATCAATAACTCTTAATTAAAGCTATGAAATAAAACAGCAATGGTATGTTGTTTCAGTGGAACTTTAGGCAGAGGAGATACAGTAGGTTTGAGGACTTTAATGGACTGAAACTTTCTGTTGTATTAATATTACTCATAGTCCTTTGCGGACCGTTGAGCCGATGGCAGATCTCTTTGCTCTGCCATCGTTTCTAAAGCTGTTTCTTACGTCAAGGATGCAACCCACTTGACAGCCTTCCCTCTTCATCCGGACTTAGGAACGCCCCGACTGCTGAAAAGTCGAGCATGTTTGGTGTGACAGGGATTCGAACCCAGATTGCGAGTCGAGCACCTTAACCACCTGGCCATGCCGGGCCCAAGATATATTGTAGTGTTAACATAATATATAACTTTAGGCAGAGGAGACACAGTAGGTTTGAGGACTTTAATGGACTGAAACTTCCTGTGGTATTAGTATTACTGTTATTGTAACAAGATTTATTGTAGTGTTAACATAGTATATAACGAACTATGTGTAACATTCTATAAACAGTCACTATTCATTGCAGGACAATAATCAAAGAAAACTTTATCTAAATCTTCTATTTTTTTTAAAGAAGTAAAAATCGCTTGTTTTAAAGATTTAATAACAGTTGCATGCTACTGATTTTCATGGAAATAACGAGCTTAATCTAATTTTAACAGATTTCTTACTGGTTTTTGTTAGCTTTTCTATTTAAATCTTCATTTTATCGCCCAAAACAATAAACCACAGTTCTTTATCTAATACAAGAAAAGATAAATATAACGCGAAGTTAGCCAGTAGAGGTCAGGTATTGTCCAGTTCTTAAAGCAATTCCAGAAAATAGGATCCTGTACTTCTAGGAATATAAATCATTATATCCCTGATTTGTTGATATGAGCAAGATATTACTCAAAAGTGGCTCCACCTGAAGGCTACAAACGTCATTTACAGAAAGGTTTGTTTAAAAATATTCGTCATATGTTACATTTGTGTCGTTGTAAGATCGTAATCTGAGTTAAAACAGTAAATTTATAACGAACAAACTACCTTCTGTAACCAATCCAATGAGAAACATAAAGTCTATAAAAGAATAAACTGTTCTCCCTTCCGGTGATTTACCAGACAGAATCCTATCTTAAGAATGGTAAGTAAATTACCCACTAGCTTACCATAGAGACTCATATCTTAGGAATGGTAAGTAAGTCACTCCACTGGCTTACCATAAAGACTCCTATATTAAGAATGGTAAGTAAATTACTCCACTGGCTTACCATAAATACTCCTATATTAAGAATGGTAAGTAAATTACTCCACTGGCTTACCATAAAGACTCCTATATTAAGAATGGTAAGAAAATTACTCCACTGGATTACCATAAATACTCCTATATTAAGAATGGTAAGTAAATTACTCCACTGGATTACCATAAAGACTCCTATATTAAGAATGGTAAGTAAATTACTCCACTGGATTACCATAAAGACTCCTATATTAAGAATGGTAAGTAAATTACTCCACTGGATTACCATAAATACTCCTATATTAAGAATGGTAAGTAAATTACTCCACTTTTTTACCATACAGACACTATTGTTAAGAATGCTAAGTATCTCATTCAAAACTTACATGATTTGAAAATTCCTCATTATATATTTCAGTTTACTATAGTTATAATCAAGGACATTGTCACGTTTGTTTGATCCAGTATTGAAACTGACACGACATAAACACTCTAAAGCTTCTTTAATAAATCTTCGATGTATATTTTATTATTCTGCTTTCTTCTTTATTGATGTATTTCTTCTTACTTCTGTGTATGAATATATATATATATTATTTCTAGATTTGCATCTTACGTTTGTTGTCAGCGCTTCAGTTACTTATATACATTGTGTTATGAATTGATTTTTTTAAAGATTTGTTCGTGTCATACTGTTAGATTTATATTTATATTACACTTTTACTTTTGTTTTTAAAGTTCTTTATAATTGCGAGTACGTGTAAAAATGCATAATTTAATTTTAATTAATCATGTTTATATATATTTATATCTTTAATCCATCGATATAAAGTGCTATCTTATGTACGTTTTACTGTTTATCATAATATTAGTATTAGGTTCATTATATTCTTTCAACCCTGTATTTTATAACCAGTTTCTACGGATTTTCAATAATTAAAAGAATGTGGGCCCTAGAATAATATTATTCCGAACAAACTGCCGTGCTTGATGTGTTCCAGCCGGTCTGATAAACTCTGGATTGAGTTGAGTTAAAAGACAGTTTAACTAAGCTATCTGTGAGTAAAAATTTGACATTCTTTATATGTGATATGTCTGGACGTAGTTGATAAGACAATAATTTATTCAACGTTTACAGGTCTATATTTACACTATAGTATGTTATGAGTTGGTGTACATTGACAGATAATACAGACAATATATCCAACCCTGAGAGTGTACTAAATCATCTATATAACCAAGATCATTGATCAGTATTGTTATAAACCTTACCTGTATCTCCTGTGTAACATTTAACATGTAGACGATAGTATAGGTCTTCACTGTCCATCCTAAGCTCCCGATAGAGGGTAAAGCGTTTTTCAATTTCCTTGTCTCTCAGATCAAACTTGGTTGAATATGTTCCTTGATTCATTAAAGTAAAAATCCAGTAATTTACTAAGAAAATAAGAGACTTTAATTAATTTTATTTATCAAATTGTAAATACAATAAAGAAGTTTTTCAATTAATTAACATCAACAATAATCGCTTTCATAATGTGACAGAAAATTAAAATTGGCGAATAAAACTACCATTATTTATCCTATTTATTACATTTGATATTCTATAAATATTTTACATAATATACGTCTATTATAGTTACATACGAGTGACAGTAGAGACTGTTTATTCTACTATATCATCATACCCAGCCAAAAATCTTTCTCTATGTCTCCAAACCCCATTTTGAATTCTTGCCATGATTTGTAGAAGTAATCTGTGGGGTTTCCATAATCCCCTCGTCTCTGGATCACCTACAGAGTCAGTAGACCTTGTTTATATAGATCTAACTGAAGTGATTTAAAAATAAGAAAAAAATTTAAAAATGAAATTAGAACTTTGTTTTATTTTTTATCTATTTTACATATTATTAATATAATGGCCAATAGAATCAAACTTATATCCTAAGTTTCACTGAGCTAATAAACTAATAAACGATAGT
>NW_013671557.1:34066-35931 GCF_000517525.1 Limulus polyphemus
ATATATATATATATATATATATATATATATACGGTATTAAATAATAACTCATATTTAAACCTATACATTTTTACATTGTTCATTAAGAGATGGCGCCACATTTGAAAATTGTACTTGTTTTTTTTTAAATATGACCTTCCAGTAAACTACTAGAAATTCAGTGATAATATACTTTATTTCTCTTCCTTGAGGTTTCCCTAATTTTTGGTTTCCCCTAAAAGAGAGTGTAGTGGTATAATGTACAAAAAACATTACATATTTCTATAGTTGTTTCAATAAAAATATATCTCGCTTTAAAAAATGAAATGTTCCAACATCACTGCAGGATGAGAAATATAAACATAATTTCAAATATCATTCCTGAAAGCAGGTATACTTTTAAACTATAAAGATATAAAGAATTTAATTTATAACAGGAATATCACTTCCAGATATTTCAACTGTTTATAAAGTTTGCCTTATTCGCGGGTTCGAATCTCCGTCCCATCAAACATGTTCGCCCTTTCAGCCGTGTGGGCATTATTATGTTTCGGTCAATCCCACTATTCACACCAACAAACTCATATACTTCCGTTTTACACTTACTGTCCAGCCTCCTCCATCAGTGTCCATATCACAGTAAACATTAATACTTCCGGTAAACATCCATGACTTGGGCCAGATACGGTACACTCCACTAGTACGGTGTCCATTAATGAAAACATTTGTACAATCTGTTGGTCCAGGAGAGGTTGGAAGACATTCCAGTTTCTCTGAATATAAACCATGGAAAATAAGACTAAAATATGTTTACAAAATAACTCTAGACACCTGACAACATAAGAAGGTATCGTAACTGATGTATTTTGGTATGATCAAAACATTAATAAACATTTTGCATTACATAACATTGTAACATAAAGTGTTTATGTTCCAGTATTTATTGGTTTTAGACTTTATCAGACAAATAAAGAAGACCATGTCATACAGTCGCTGTGTATTTACTGTTTAGCTTCTGTAACCAGTAGATTTATTGAACCCAGTACACTTGATACTGATATCAGTTGACATTGGTTGAAGTTCGTCTCTATCTGACAACTCTGATGAACCAGAAGAAGAAGAATCATCACAGGCTTTATAGTGATCATAATTTGGCAAATTTTATGTATCATCCTGAAACAATACTTATGGGTTACTTAGTGTTACAATCGTACTTGTTTATCTCTTGATATATTGATTCTAACTATCAATAAGTCTTCCTCCTAAAAGCTAACTCTTCATTAGTAACTTGAACTTAAGTGTAGAAATTCTTGTAGCGCCATCTGGTGAGAAAAATCACACACAAAATAAGAGTGTTTTAAAGGATCAAAAGTATCTGTCTTTAGATCCAAAGAAAACACTAAAACAGGCATGATGATTAAAGTAGTATCATCAGTTGTAGCCTTGAAACATGAAGGTAAATATAAGTAAATAGATTAGGTATGATTATCATCAGTTGACATTTAAACACATAGAATACTAATATACTAAAGAATTTTTATATTTAGACAGATTAGAATTACTTCTGTTTAATGATGCATTTGAAATAGTTAAGATGCTCAGCGACTGTGTGAACCTAAATATAATTAACATGTTTCTAGCATTAAAAGTTCTATTTATTCCTGAATCATTCACGAAGATTAGATACTAATCTTACACTTGAAATTATTCCAGTAGGCGAACCTATATCTAATTAACATATTTCTAACATTAAAAGTTCTAATTTATTCCCGAATCATTCATGAAGATTACATACTAATCTTACACTTGAACTTATTCTAGTACGTTTATGTTAGAACTATTAGAGACTGTTTTTTTTAAGAACTATCTGTAGATTTAATAGAAAC
>NW_013671557.1:36931-44423 GCF_000517525.1 Limulus polyphemus
ATCGTACTTGATGAAACATTATTAATGACATCAGCTGAAACGTTTTTAAAACTTACGACATTTTCGTTTTGATTATTTATTCTAGATAAACTAAATTATTACTCATAAAATCTAAGAGTTTAAAACTTACTGATTATCATTAAGATAATAACATTCACAAGCTAAATAACATGGATTAACATTATAGAAAAGTCTGAAGAGTAGAACACTAACATGAGATACCACGTTAACAATAGATTTGTATAAAGTACTGAAAGATTCACTTACTGTTTAATAGAAAATTTAAATAATTTGTAAATAGTCTTATCTTTCAAGTACCAATTTCAAAATAAACGTCCATAGACCACTGAACCATAGTAATAAGACAAGTTTGAAAAACTACTAGATAAAGGATATTAGTCAATTATTTTATAGTTTCTATTTAGGACTAGTTTCAAATTATTTTTAAAACTATAACGTTTAATGATTTAATCATTATTTTCACTTACCTTTAATAAACACAGTACTAAAAGTAAAGGAAGAACTGCTACAATGTTGGTGTTGTTTTACTGTAGTTCAGTATTTATATTTAATGTTGACCAACTTCACTTTAGATACTCAAAAGAATGTTGTTTACATTATGTATTAATATCAGATTATAAGAAGTTTCGTTTAGCTGTAAGTAACTTGACGCTCAGTGTCAAAAGATTGTCCTCCCAAACTGCTCATCACCTTGTTAAACATTCCAACGCTCTGAGCACGAGACTACTATGTGCAAATTAGACACGTGTTACCGAGAAACGAATTAAACTTGGTTTGGATAAGATAAACTTATAGAAGTGAAAGCCGCGTCCTAAGGACTAGATTAGCGACGTTGAAGTTTGTACAACTTAGGTATCACTGGAACTCTCTATTAAGCCCAGACATCATTTTTTCTGATCTGTTTTTTTTTTGTATCAACGCAACTAAGGAAAATATATAAAAAGACATTACATTATAGGATGATTTTTTTAACGAAATCTACATACTATACGATAACACAGTGGTTTCAACATTTTAGTCATATTATACTCAATTTACAAATGGAAGACAAGGTGTTGAATATCTATATAAAGAAGCCATAAATTAGTTTTTATATGTAAAATATAATTGTGTAATTACATATGTTATTATTGATGTAAATTAGATTATCATCAAAAAACATGAACATGAGTTATCAGTAACTCAGAGTCTCACCAGAACATTAAACAAATTTGTTATCAGTAAACAAAAGTTTCACCAGAACACTACAAACGTTTGTTATCAATATACCAAAAGTCTCATCAGAACACTTCAAACAAGTGTATCAGTAGCCAAAAGTCTCACCAGAACGCTACAACATGTTTTATCAGTGAACAAAAATTCTGATCAGAATACTACAAACATGTGTTACCAGTATACCAAAGTCTCATCATAAGACTACAAACGCGGGTAATCAGTATACAAAAAGTCCCATCATAAAACTATAAACATGGGTTATCAGTATACCAAAGTCTCAACAGAACACTATAAACACGTGCTATCAATGTATCAAAGGTATCATAAGAAGACTACTAGCACGTGTTATCAGTATACCAAAAGTCTCATGAGAAGTCTACAACCATCTTTTATCAGTATAACAAAAGTCTCAATAAAAAGCTACAACAATGTACTATCGCAATATAAAACGCTTCATCAGAAGAATACAAACATGGATACCAAAAGTCTCATCAGAAGACTATAAATGTTTTATCAAGATACCTAAAGTCTGATCAGAAGACTAAAAACATGGGTTATCAGTATACCAAAAGTCTCATCAGAAAACTCCTAATATATAATATACATTATACACGAAGTCTCGTGAGAAGACTACAAAGATGGGTTATCAGTATACCAAAAGCTTCATCAAAAGACTAAAAACGTGTTATCAGTATACCAAAAGCTTCATCAAAATACTAAAAACGTGTTATCAGTATACTGAAAGTCTGATGAGAAGACTCTTAATATGTATTACCATTCTACCGAATGTCTCATCAGAATACTACAAACTTGGATTATCATTATACCGAAAGTCTCACCAAAAGAATACAAACAAGGGTTTAATCACTATCAACAGAAAACAACAAATCTCTATTATCAAAAGAAACGTTTCACCAGCAGACTACCAAAAGTCTGATAAGAAGCCTACTAACATGTGTTATCAAAATACCTAAGGTCTCATAAGAAGAATAAAAGCATGTGTTACAAGTATACCAAAAGTCTTATCAGAAGACTACAAACATGTGTTATCAGTAGTCGAAAGTCTCACTAGAACACTTCAGACATGAGTTATCAGTATACCATAAGACTCATCAAGAGAATACAAATATTGGTCATCAGTATACCAAAAGTATCATCAGAAGACTACAGAAGTCTGTTATCAGTATATCAAAAGGCTACAACAAAGTGTTATCACTATACCAAACCTTTCATCAAAAGAATAGACATATCTATCACTGGTCCATAATTCCCATTAGAACACTACAAACAGATTTAATGTTCCTATTGGTGTACTTATGAACTCTTTAAAAAGGTTTTACTTAATCTAGATCTCAGTCAATCATTATTTTAGATAACATTAACAATATCTGTTACCTAAAGGTCCTATTTTTGATCCAATTAATTTTTTTGTTAATTTTGAATGTAGATCTTGTTTAAAAACACACAAACAAACAAACCGATCGTTTCATATGGATTAAAATTGAAATATTTTCATTGTACACAATAATAAATAATAAATCATATACAATATTTACACCAGGTTAGGTTTTTCTGAAATATCATTCAAATAACTGCGTTTCTCAGGTTTCTCTGGGGCCGCGATTCTTTACAGTAAGTGTCTTCTCTTGTTTCTTTCCAGCCCCAACTTTGTGGGTAACTCCAGCTGCTGTTGATGATGGACTAGCAATTACTCACACATTTTATAACAAGTATAGCTTCTCTTATCCATTTTGTCTATTAACCTCTTGTGACCTTTGGTGGTACCCTTCTTCTGGTCAGACACCCCTGGTTTCAATTTGAACTGGTTATTCTTAGACTTGCTAGTTATACAACATCCAGCACACTTTCGTTCCAGAAAACTTGGTAGCGATTTTCCATTGCCTGAATCTCTTGATGGAAGGGTCCCCCCCCCTCCTCCTCCTGCTCGTCATTCACCGTGTCAAGGTTTACGGGAAGAAACCTAGATGATAATGTAAAAATTTACAAGTTTCGTTACAGTAACTCTGTACGAGTCATACGTTGTGTATGTAGTTTAATTGTTCTATTTGGCTTTTGTAATGTTGTTGACGTCATCTTACTTCAAGCACATGCGACAGCCCATTTTTTGACATTCATCAAGCAGTTTCTGGACTCCATCTTTGTATGCGGGAGACTTGTGGTTACCCAAGAAGTTTCCACAAATTCATTTGGAAGCCAGCCATGCTTTTAGTTCTAAGACATTCAGGCTTTCTTAAAAGTCTTTTTCTGCAGAACCTCCCTGATTTGGGACCACACAAAAATTCCCTCTTTCAATTTCGCGGCACTGACGTTTGGAAATATCTCAACAAGGTATTGAAACCATCTCGAATTCGTCTTACTCATCGCTTTCACAAAATTCTTCATTAAACCGAGCTGGTGGCAGGAAAATCATAATTAAGGCAATAACCTTTCATAGTTGATCGGCCTCATCACGAAAACTGGACATGCTAGAGGAAAACCAAAACAGATTTGGAATCAGCATCCCAAGAGCTATGTAGCTCACCTATAATTTTATCTGATGAAAATGACTTTTTGGTCAGTGTAATGAGAAATTTAGAAGCTTCGAGTAAGAATGACGTCAACAACATCATAAAAGCCAAGTTGCACAATCAAATTACATACACAACGTATGACTCGTACAGAGTTACTGTAACAAAACTTGTAGGAACTATCACTTTTAAAATAATTAACTTTTCACACTCTTAAACTGAACAGCGTCCAAGAAAAAAAATATTCAATAAGTATCAGAGTCACATAAATTATTCAATAGCAGACCATAACGGAAACACCTTTAAACTTTAGAATAAACCAATATTACGTAGGTACAGAATATAAAAGAAATAATACTGATAATCAAATATAACCATTGTTGTAACTGACAAATGATGATAACGTCTATGTTAGTTCATCGTTAAAGTAACAATACTTTTTTCCCATATCTCGTATATCTAAACAATGTATTAAAAACTCTAATCACAGACTAACTAGCCAGACCTCCTTTTATACCTTTAACTCAATCTGTTTAAAAACTGTAATCAAAACCTATATAGGTAGAATTATCTAGATGTATTTAAAACAGTCTATTTAAAACTCTGCTCAGAACTTACCTCTCTCCAAATCCTACTTTGTAATCTGCTCAAGGTTTGAAAAATTAGTCCTTTGGGTTTCCATGGTTTCCTCTTCTTTGGATTACCTTAGAAACAGAAAATGGAGAATTTTTAAGCTTATTGTGATAATTAAACTCACTACACGTGTTTTTACATATAATAGTTTTATATGATATTATTTAAAGTTAACGTTACTTACCATCCTGCCTCCTCCATCAGTATCCATGTCACAGTAAATATAGAAACTTCCAGTAGTCATCCATGACTTGGGCCAGATAAGGCACGCTCCATTAGGACGGTGTCCATTTAACCTAGCATCAGCATAGTCTGAAAGTCCAGAAGAGGTATGGTCACATGTATGGTCCGTTTCATGATGGATTAGACGTTTTTTTTTTCTTTTCTAAAATAGGACGATATAATATTTATTCTATAGAAGCCAGGCTCAACATATATATACATGGTGGCTCAAAAAATGCACCCACATATCTACTGCTCAAGTGACTATAGTAAATTAACCTACAAGACAGCAAGACATCTTAATTAAAATTCCATACAAGAAATTAACGGGGAACACTGCTGCATCATTTGAGATGCTTAAACTGGGCTTCATCAGCGTTGAAACAATCATGACATCTACGACAGAATGACTGACATTTACACAATTTTCAACTCTGATTCGATGAAAAGCATTAATGGTCTGTTGCTTTAATTCGTCAGTGGTTTATTTTTAGACATTCTAACATATTATCTGAAATAAAAATAAGACATTTCGATATACAGAAGTTACATAACTTAAAAGATTTATTGGACCACCCTGTATATATATGTTAAATAATAACTCAGATGTTTATTAAGATATTCTAACATAAAAACAAATTGTCCGCTGTGAGTCATTATTTTGTAGCTCATAGCGGGAAATGTCTGTGGTCATTTCACCCAAAAACACTGAGAGTATTTCATCTATCAGACATGATCCAAACGTCACACTAGGTAGAAGTTACCTATAGTTTAACATTTATAGTTGCAATTACTATAATGTTGTTATATTTATTTAACAGGTGGAGGTTGGTATTACAAATGTAGAAAGATAGCGTGGTTTATCTCTACTATAAGGTTGTTTTAACAACTGAATTTTATGCCAAAATATTTCATTCTCGGTTTTGATTTATATACTAACTTCCACTATTGATATGGAAGCTTCACCACCTATATACAATTGATATAGTTCATAGTATTAGAACTGTTTACTTACTTGTTACTACATTTGTTATCTAGAGATAGTGATGTATGTTGATCTGGTAATTGTTGAAATATGTGAAGAATCGACAAATGTGACGTAGTTTGTAGTTCTGTTGTTTCTTTGTACAATAATAATTACTGCTATTGTTGATGTGTATATCATTATACATAGCTTAGAACGAATGTTCGGTTTTCTATACTTCATAGAAAGCTATTGTTACGGCAGCAGAAGTCAAATGACGCTGCTAGCGCATGCGTGAATGATTTTCTTGGGTTATCAGGGAACTCCTCGAATTTTGTCGAAACCTCTTTATTAGTATATAAGCCTGGCGAGAAAAGCCAGCAGACGATGATGAATGTATAGTTAATGGAACAGTAGTAACGGTTTTTCGGGAAATATAATGTGTGTGTTTCGTACTAATAGATAGCGAAATATCGAGGTTGTGAAATGCTGTGATTTATAGCGTGTATTATAAAAAGTTGTTAAGTTCAAAGTGACGAGAAATGTACTGACTGTGGAATTACTGTGTATTAAAAGTTTGTATCGAGAAAGAATAAACTGATTTAATCAAGAAAGGAGTTGTATCGTTGAAGTTCCTTGGAAAGAGAGTGGGACGGAAAAAAGGAAGATGGAAACGAGAAGTGGCAAATCAAACTACAGCTTAGCAGATTTGATGGCAGGAATACAAGAACAGAAAAAGAAACAAGAAGAGAGACAACAGCAGTGGCAAGAAAACCTACAAGGTATTCATGCGTTTGAAAGCAGCAAACCTCAAACTCCATCCCAAGAAATACCACTTGTTCCAGGAAGAGGTACTTTACTTGGGTCACATTGTAAGTGAGCATGGTGTGCGAACTGATCCTGACAAGGTGAAAGCAGTGCGTGACTGGCCAACACCAAACAATGTGGGAGAGTTAAGAAGTTTCTTGCGACTCTGTACCTATTACCGGAAGTTTGTGAAGGACTTTGCAACTATAGCTGCTCCACTACATTATTTGACAAAAAGGCCTGAAGTTTGAATGGACCGTTTCTTGCCAGCATGCTTTCAAGACAGTGAATGACAAATTTTACTCAACTCCACTTTTAAAGCTTCCAAGTGTCTCACTGCCGTATATACTGAATTGTGATGCTAGTAATGTTGGAATTGGAGGAGTGTTGTCTCAGAAAGTGGGTGAAAACGAACATGTGGTGGCCTACCTCAGTAGGGTCCTGAGTAGACCAGAGAGGAACTACTGTTTACTGCATTACGATGGTTAAGATTATTAAAGAACCCAGAGGGACTAATGGCACGTTGGATTGGAAAGATAAACCAGTATAATTATGATACTGAATACAAAGAAGGAAAATTTTATGGAAATGCCGACGGACTGAGCCGAAGACTCTGCAAAAATGACTGCAGACATCGCTGCAAAAGAGAGGTTGAACTAACCAGGTGCCATCAAGCTGAAGTCAAGGTGACTGAAGGAGTTGATGATGGTGAAGTGGAACTAAGTATAGATATTAAATCAGAACAGGAGAAAGACCAAGGTTTGAAGTCAATAATTGATTTTTTACAAGTAAGTGTTTTGCGCCCTGCTTGGGAGAAGGTGTCTAGCTTAAGCCCTGTGACAAAGAAATATTGGGCACAATGGGACCAACTGAAGCTTGAAGATGGTATTTTTCTCTGGAGATGGAAAACTGCAAATGGGAAAGTGACGATCTGGCAAACAGTTATACCGAGAAAGTACGGGAAATTATTCTGCGTCAATACTATGATAGTTTAACAGGAGGACATCTTGGAGTTACGAAGACATTGAGACACCTACGACAGAGATTTTACTGGATAGCTATGAGGCAAGATGTGGAAGAATGGTGCAGGACCTGCAGTACA
>NW_013671557.1:45423-57707 GCF_000517525.1 Limulus polyphemus
CCTATTAATGTACCATAAAGAAGGTAAGCCAGTCAATAAACCGAAGTATTATTCATTCATTTGTGTCTTGCCTGTTGTCATGGGCTGTTGCCATGCCTTTAATCTTAGTAATATTTTGAGTTGTGTAAGAATTAATATCGCCTATTGTAAAGTACTATTAGAGACAAAGTTGATTATAATCTAAATAAAAGTAGATGGTATAGAAAATAATGTCTAATTAAACTATACAATCCATCTATTATAGCCCTATACATCATTCTAGTTTTGGTATAGTATAGTCTTTATTTAGATCTGAGAAAACATTAAATAAATCCGTCACTCTAAAACAGGCTAAAGATCAGGTTAAGTCGTCAGGTTAAACACACTCAACATAAACCAATACGATATAAGTTTTCAAGAAACTGATTAGTCGTTTCAGAGGTCGATGAATAAGTCAGGCTAATATGGTGGATCTCTTTAACTTAAGTCAATATAACAATGAGTCTAAATATTCACTCACGTGTTTTCTAAATATATATGGTTGTTACACTCACGTATAATAAAGGTGTGACACTCTTCTATCCTTTAGGCAGATTTTAAAACAGGGTCAAAACCTTGTAAACTACAAACTAATGCTGGAATAGAATTTACTAATCTCCTGTTTCAACATCATCTCAAAGAACAAGACATTCACGTCTTTAATTCACATAACAAACAAAAGTGTCTCTAATAGAAATATTTATTAACACTCTTAAACCTGGAATGTGATGCTATTTTACTCATCCTTGAACTTATAAATATATCACTGTACTTAAACATCTAGTCAGTGCCTACAATAAATCATATTATCGCATCATTAAAATGAGACTAATAGACGTTAATAATCCTATCCAGTCTGTTCTGTGGCAAACACTTTACAAACCTCCCACAAAGGTAAAATTTCAGTTCAAAGTAAGTGCTCAAGTACGTATTATTAAAGGGAAGCGTCAATTTAAGATAGGTTATGTGTCTGGATGAACCGACAAGATATTTACAATTTACGACAGAATATAGAGAAATCCACCTGTGTATGAACTGCAAGACAATCAAGACAAAAATTAAATGGAACATTTTTGAACATGAACTACAACATGTTATAAATTTTTCCAAAAATGGAGAATAAATATTATGTGAACGAGGATGGGCTAAAAACAAACAACATTTTGTAAATTAGAAAGGATATCCTGATAAATGTATGTATAACTCAGTTGTATTGATATTACCTAGTAACAGTTCTATGAATTATTTTGCTAATAATACTCTGACAAATTATATCATTCATCTTCCGATATCTATCAGTCTTGAAGGTTTGTAGGAAGTGGCCTTGGTCGAATTACAGTAACCATATAGCTGGCATAAGGTACCTTTTGGTACAGGATGGTTATCATACATTTTAGGCTTTCACTCTGCTATCATAACAAATTATATTATACCACGTCATTACAAAGAACCTGAAGATTTGATTAGAATCTTAACCCAAGTAGAAGAAACACTCCTTAAACCTGAATAGCAAGTATGAACGCAAATGATAGATGGATATAAAGGACGACATTGGTCGAACTATGTTATTTTGTAGAGTCATCATAACACTTCATTTTCATAGTGTCTGACATCATGAGAGTTCCTTACTATCATGAACCATCGATCTATGGTGTGTATTACGATTACTGTGTGGGAAACGGTTTATCTTATTATGCTGGTAGTCAATGGCAATGGGGTCACGGATTGGGAGACGTTTTGGGTAATTTGTTTCGTAGGGCTATACCATTTCTGAAAAAAGGAGCATTAGCATTAGGGAATCAAACTGTTCAATCAGGCCTAAATTTAGCATCACATGTCATACTAGAAAAATATTTTGTTGATGCTGGAAAAGAACTAGTGATACAAGAAAAAGGAAGGTCCAGTGTTTAGAGTATCTAAAGATAAGAGACGAAGAACATGGACTCGAGAATTTTGACAACTAACATGACTCTCCTATCATATGAAAAGTCCTGTCAGTATACAAAATTTGAGCTGGACTTATTTTCTCTCCCTCCCATGCAAACTATGATTAAGGAAAGTCAGTGGACTGAATATCATCCTCTATTATCAGTGATAAACGAAGGTCCATCAAATTTTCTATATCGGGATCAGGAGATGAATATTTAGATTCGGTAAGTCATATCTTCATGTGAAAACAAAGATAGTTAAGCCTGATGTACCGACATAAAAAAAGGATGAAGATACTTCTGCATCTAACAACTTGTTGCTTCATTCTCTTTTTTCTCAAGTAGATGTACACCTGAAATTCAAACTTATTTCTTCGTCTCACCATCTTTACACCTATAAGTCCTACATAGAAACTTTACTCATTATAATGGTGAATCTAAGAGAAGTCATTTGAACTTTTCTGTGTGGGTAAAACATTTTAATGATGATAATAATGGTATAATCGAGAACTAATACAGAGATACACACATGAAGTAAAGATTTGTTTTATATTACGTCAAATGATGAAATGGGATTCAGAATTGTACTACAACACGTTTATATCTATACTAGAAAAGTCAAGATCAGCCCATCAGTCATTCCTTTTCACTATAAAGCTTTTCATAAAGGAACATCTAAATATCCTTTAAGAAATATATAGTGCAAATCGTTTTCAATCTTACAAGCATCTTACAAGATAATACTTTTTTAGGTCAAATAATGTCTTATTATAGGATGTGTTGACAACAATGCAATATAATTGATCTTGGAGGAAAAATTCGCACAATTTTAAACATTACAATATCAATTTCATGAAAATTAACGAGGACAGAAAACAATTCCTGCTCGACCTTTAAAACCAAATTTTGAAGCCGCACTGTATGGACGAATCTTCGAAACATTAATTAGTGGGACTGGAAAACAATTTCGAGATCAAGGAATTGATATATGATATAACGAATACATGGGAGGATATACACTCTTTGCCTTTGATCTTACATCAGATCTATCTGTTGGAGATTTTCAATTTTACTTCGTGAAACAGGGAAACGTTTTAGTAGTGCCTTACCCAACACTACAAGTGTTTTAGCATATGCAGAATTTCACTCAGTTTTAGAGATTGATCCGTCTGGAAACATCATAACTGATGTCTGAAACACATTCGATATTTTCAAACGATTTGTGTACACGAAAGAGGTTGGAGGTGAGTTTGCCAGTGATCAACTACCTGACCATGCAGAAAAACAATTGTGCATCGTTAACCTGGATCCGATTCATAAATCTTGTAGCCACTGGGTCTGTATTTACTTTGGAAATATTACACCATGGCCATCTGTTATGCCAGCCTAGCAACACATCCTCTAGCTCCACTCGTGGAACTATTACGTTATCGTATATGATGTCATGGCAGGTATTTACTTTGGTCGAAATGAAAAAGAATATTTTGATCCATTAGAACTGGCTCCACATACTCTCAACATAAGAAAGACATCAAGAAGTTAAGTTCTTCTGTATTGTATAGTGATACGATCCACTTCTAGGGGATTATCTTGGTCAAGAAATGTATAGAATTAATGAATTAGTATTAAGTATAGTCATGTTGAAACATGTTGATCCGTAACAATTCCTCTATAGTAATAGGCTTTCTGGTATCGAGCTATGATATCACCACTTCCTAACATAACCGCGCCCTCTGCTTCTACTTCGTGGAAATATTACGTCATGGCAACCGGTTATGCCAGCCTAGCAACACATCATCTAGCTCAACTTTGTGGAACTATTACGTAGTCATATATGACGTCATTGAGCCTAACATTGCGCTCTCTGTGGAACTATGACATCATCATCTCTACCCCTTCTATCCTCCTCCTTATTACCTGCTGACCCTCACTGAGACAGCGTCCTTTGGACAGTAAAATACAAGGATAACTATTAACATGAATGTTAAATGATTGGTTAAGGTATTTGTCTCAATGCTGATGACAGTAGGTCTGTGACCAACCAAAACATGAAGATTTTTAGTAAAGCCTTCAACAATTTTAGATTATTGTGTATTTTTAATGTTGTTTTAGGTGAGTTTTTAATAAATAGGAAATTTTGTTCAATGATATACAATGTCATTAAAATTGTTCAGGTGATTATGAACACGAGTTATCCAGAAAATGTGGTATTCATTCATGTTCAGACTAAACTGGTATTTAAGTATTTCTTACAAATTAATGTTAATTTTATCCATCAAATAGAAATCGTGGTTTTAAAAGATAACAAAATTGTATTTTACATTAGAATGTTACTGTTATTTGTCGGAATTTCAAAGTTAAGGGGTCGAACTTTCATTGACACTTCCGGGAGTGAGTAATGATAACCTTTCCATGTTTTCCAGTTCACACCATTAGCGTAGCTCTCGTGTTGTCCATTCAGATAAATTCCATTTAAGTTAGAAGATTGAAATTCTCCATACCACCATCCTCCTTTATATAACTCTACACAACTACCAGAATACGTGTCATGGTCACTGTCCTTGGTGGAGAAATTTAACTGTTGTGATACACCATAATGTCCTCTTGGTGAAGTCAATAAAAAGTTTTTAACTACGGGTTATCTCTAGCGTAATACATCACAAATTATGTATAACATTCTATAAACAGTTAACATTGGTAAAAGGACGATAATCAATTAATACTTTATCAATAACATAATAATTAACCTCCTGAAATATAATTTCCCCAACAAAAAATAAAACATCAATGTTATGTTATTTCATGGTAATTTAGGGCAGACAAAGTAGGTTTGAAATTTTAATAGACTGATATTTCCTTTTCATTCAACAAGTCTATTAAAGTTATCCAAACCAATAATTATATGCTTTTGATAAGTTATGAGTTTCGTTATAGGGCAGCCGCCCCCCAGTGGCACAGTCTGCGGACTTACAACGCTAGAATCAGGGTTTCGATACCCGTGGTGGGCAGAGCACAGATAGCCTATTGTGTAGCTTTGTGCTTAATTACAAACAACGTTATAGGGCGCGTGTTTTTTACAAGTTTGTTATAAGTTTGTTCCACTTTCATTCTTCATTTACCATCATTAACAGCTAACCAGGAACCGATATTTAGTTGTTTAAAAAATAAAAAAAGTTATAACTTATAACGTTAAATATGTATTTTACTTCTACAGTGTTGAGGTCAATAATGTTAATAATACAGAGGGCGCTGTTTCTAATGACACATAGTGTTCTTTTTATTTATGTTCTATTAATGTTTGAAGAAATAAAGTGTGATTGTTTTTATTACAAATTATTTTCTTCCAGATAAATCAATAACAAAAACGATGTTTTTTATCTTTTGTAACAATAGCTTTTGAGAGCTCCAAAATAAGAGTGAAAGTTAACATTTTAATAATTATTACATGTGATATTCTTTACAAGTCTTACATCATTTACCTTGATGATATCCACCTATTTTTACAGGTATTATATAACATACAGACTTTAGTTGTAAAATATGACAGAAAATAATCACCATAATAAAACATGAATTTCAACTATTTATTAATTTGGTCTTATTTCTTTATATACTTCCGTTTTCTACTTACTATCCAACCTCCTCCATCAGTGTCCATATCACAGTAAATATCAATACTTCCTGTAAACATCCATGACTTGGGCCAGATACGGTACACTCCACTACTACGGTGTCCATTAAGGAAAACATCTGCACAGTCTATTGGTCCAGGAGAGGTTGTAAGACATTCCAGTTCCTTTGAATATAAGCAATGAAAAATGGAATTTACATAAGTTCACAAAGAAATAATAATAAAATATGTTTACAAAATAATTCTAGACACCTGACAACATAAGAAGAAATACATCTTAACTGAAGGGTTTTGCTGTAATTAAAACATTGATAGAAATTTTGGGTTACATTCTGAAATAGATTATTCATGTTCCAGTATTTACATGTTTTATATTTTAACAGACAAGTGATGTAAACGATGACTTACCATCGATGTGTATTTGCTGTTTAGCTTGTGTAACAAGTAGATTGATTGAATCCAGTACAGTTGATACTGATGTCAGTTGTCAAAGGTTGAAGTTCGTCTCTATCTGACAGCTCTGATGAACCAGAAGAAGAATCATCATAGGTTTGATACTGATCATCATTTTGTAAATTTCATGTCACATCATCATGAAAAAAAATGAAATCCGTTAAAAGTTATCATTTATGAGATATTCTTGAAACAATACTTAGAGGTTACCTTGTATTATATAATCATATTTGTTTATCTATCTACACGTCGCTTCTAATGTCAATATGTCTTGTTTGTTTTGTTGTTTTTTCCTACAGTAAGATAAACAACATTGTAAAACTTGGTTTCTGTACAAAACAGTTAATGAAATATGTAGTAAACTGACTGACTTTGTGATAGTTAATATTTATTTAAAGTTTTACTTGTATCTAAACTCTCATATTAACAAGAGTTATCAATCTAACAAGTGTTTTATAAAGCAACTAATTGTTGACAGAATAATTAGATAATTTCTTAGTTATAAATAATTTAATCATTTATAAAATATATTTGTGTTTTTTTCCCTTTCGGTTAAATGAGAATTCAATTTTTTTCAATGTTATAATCATTATTTCAACTTACCTTTAATAAACACTGTACTAAAAGTAAAGGAAGGACTGCTACAATGTTGGTGTTATTTTACTGTAGTTCAATATTTATATTTAATGTTGACCAACATCACTTCAGATACTCAAAGAATGCTGTTTAAACTACTATGAATATCAGATTATCAGAAATTTTGTTTAGCTGTAAGTATTTTAACGCTAAGTGTCAGAAGATTGTCTTCTCTAGCTACTCGTCTTCTTGTTAAACATTCCAGCACTCTGAGGACGAGGCTGCTACGTACTAGTTTAACACGTGTTACCGAGAAGTAATTTAAACTTGGTTCTATTTAGAAAGATAAACCTGTAAAAGTGTGGGGCGCGTCATAAGGACCAGATTAGCGACGTTCAAGGTCGGATACTTTATGGTTGTCTGGAACTTTTCACTAAGCCTTAGACACCAGTTCTATATTTTATTTATTTTTTACAAACGCGTTCGCGTAAAATACAAAATTACACAAATAAATAAGTTATAGAATTGAACAAACATCTTTATTATCAGACATCTTAAATAGTTTTGATCATAAAAATATTTCAACTAATTCTTTTTCAAATGATAATTTTCAAAGAGTTTTTTCGATATATTTTTTTTATAAAACTTTAAATTATATAATAAACTAACTTTGATTACTACGTCACCGGATGCATAAAGTCAACGACAGGCAAAATTATAAAATACACTTTAAATGTAACAATAAATCATTGTTATGTATGTAGAGAAAAGGCCTAATAATTCAGAAAATACTATTGATTATCACAGTTGGACAGGCTGATAGAACGGTAGTTGATGATCGATGTAATCAACGACGTGCTACGAAAACGAAACAATTTTATCCCTACAGGATGGAAAGAATTTACAGAACAATTATTAGATATGAATATTCCCCATGAAGTTATTGGAAATGTATACAGATAGATGTATATGAAACATGATACACGTGTTTAACGACCTAAATGTACTGGGTTCATTTTTACTAAATTTGATTTCCTTACTGTTTGGGACGAATCTTCCACTAATCAATAATTCGGCACGATCATTCCACGTTAGATCACCACTGGAATATACCAAGTTTAATATAAGTTCAGCTTTCTTTTTATATTTCTGAGGAACAATGTCGACGATCTTTTTCACGCGTTGGCGATTCAATAGAAATTTGAATGGGATCAATAGCTTGTGAAAAAAATGTCTGATGACGTTGTTGCAGCCGGTTTATCATATTTTCTTTATAATTTATGGGTATGGTATCATTTTTTATGACATAATTCATATCATTAACTACAGATTTTAAACTCATAAACTTTGGGTTAATGTGGTGTGTGTACTAGTTCGTCAGGAACAATAATCTTTTGTTTTGCCATATTTTTAAATTTAGACTGCTTTGCCAATAGCCTATTGTGCCAAACCACCATATAGTGAAAGTATTGATGACATGAGTAGTGAGAGAAACCTTTCTTTCTGATTTAGTAAGTTTCCTTTCTGTTTAACTCATGCTTTCTTGACAGCAAACTTTCTCAATAATGACTTATGTCATCCTTGTTTCTTCTTTTGTGTGTTCGTCATGGGAGCATTACCTTTAAAACATTTAAATCACATTCACAAATACCCAAGATAAATTCATTTTTATCTCCAGCAATAATTCCTGTAATCTGTTTACGTATTGCTTTAGGTAATGCACGGAGAAACTCTTGATGTTTTTTATTCTAAATGTCAGGATGAATAAATGAAAGAGATTATAAGTACAACATAAAAAACTGTTTATTTATATAGGAATTTTATCGTACAGTACGATTGTTAATATGTAATGGAAAGGACAGAGTTAATTTTGAAAGTTGATTAACCTTGGGGCATCCAAACAATTCCAGTTTATAACAAGATATTTTCAGGAGACTTCTCAATATCTTTGCTTTCTTTCTCTTCTTTGTATAAACGGTGGTAAAGTTCTCTCTCAACAATCTATCTAACATTCACTCAGAAATGGTTGTTAAAAAACACATATATATATATCCAGAGAAGAAACTTTTAAATGTTAGTTTTTAAATTATATATAGTATATCCTTCAAATAAAATCCGTCTACTTCTAGTACGACCACAGTCATAATAATGAATAAAATATATACTGTGAAACATCAGTTTTAACTCACTTTCCTACATACACTATAATTTTATATTCAGGAAAAGTCTCATCCTCAGGTGCAGTTTCAAATCGACGAGTAACTAGCCCTATGGTTGTCTCATTCCATCTTGATAAGCTTCTTTAAAATAACAGATACATGATGGAAACATTTCTCTTGTTAAAACGTTTAACTGATTTTCTTCAACAAAATAATATATTCAGAATCTAAACTAATATTATAAATTCCTCTATCATGATGAAATATTCTCTACAATATAAAACACTGATAAACTGAAATGGTGACTACTACATATAAAAAAATTGAGACACTCATTTGTTTTCTCCACTTTCACTCATAACATCATCAATGGTAAAACGATTTGATTTATCAGACCGTAAACAATCGTGAAAATTTTCAGGTAATCCTTCGACAGATTGAACGTTAGGAATATTTTGCATTAATTTAATATACAGAGGTTGAAATTCACCATAAATCCATACAATATTTAAAGGAATAGGATGGATAACTTCACAATGATGAATTAAGACTTTGTTTACAGACTGTGATTTACCACTTCCTGTTGGACCTGACAATAAACTCATAGAAGGGTGTAGTAGACGATTATCCATCTCAAACTCTAATGAGAAAATATTGTAATGTGACTAATCTTATATAGACCATATTTGAGTGCACTTGGAATCTTCCTCAAAATCTTGCACATGCTCTCTTTTCAGTCCATAGACCATGGCAAGAAGTTAATTGCATTAGACATAAAAAAATCAATATCCATAGAGAATAATGTTAAAGTCTGGAAGGATGTGTCGTTTAGTTTAAACTGGATGATAATTCTTCCTTGTTGTAAATGTCTTTAAATCTCTAAGTATCTTGTTAGGATTAGTTAAAGTTATAGGATACTGAAAAGGATTGAATATATCTGTTATTTTATTATCCATTCTTGAGAAGTTTAATTCAAAGTAAACCCTATAATTTTACAGCATGACTTCCAATTGTCGTGTCAGTACTCATAGTTTTGGGGACCACCACTAACCCACGATATTTCATACTGTAAATTCACCAAGATAACCCCCTAGAAGTGGATCGTATCACTATACAATACAGAAGAACCTAACTTCTCTAGTGTATGATATAATTTAAGATGAGCAGGTGTTATTGTGAAAATCGCCAGGAAGATGTTGATTTGATCTTTCTGTGGCTGATACAGATGTTTATGTCTCCAATTAAGAGAAATTACTTCATTGTTAATCAGTGTAACAAAGTCGTAATAGAGAAACAATTATATTAAATGACGGTGTTTAATGTAAAGGAAATGTTGGAAGTTAAAGTTTTTCATCAGTAAACAAGAAAATGTGCAATCATAACATCCTCTTTATCAAGATTTGATGGTCCTATAAGGACTCCAGATTATAATTAAATGATTCAACAAAAATCATCTTCTTCACATGATGAATACACATTATCTTCCACACATTGAGGAGCAATCCTCATAAATTACGTTTTATGAACATTTATTTTACAAACTTTACTTACTAAATGTTTTCACAAACCTAGGTTAACATAATCACCACACAATGATGATAATCTTAACCTACAAAATACAATGAGTTTTATACATATATTTACTTGTAATGTAAGATGAATATAGTACTGCAAGTATCATATGTAACTGATATAATATTAACTTGGCTAATTACAGTTATGATTAAGATATGATGATAACTTGGCTATATAGTAAAGTTGTTGTTGTTGATGTATGGTTCACTATGAAGATATTAAATTAAAGTAAATTTATCTATAATGAGGGTATTAAATCCTGGAGTGTATAACAGCTATAAATGACTTGATTTATATGTTTAAAACAACTTTTAGTTATAAATGTGGATAATAAGCTCATGGGACCTATCATCGTGAAATATCGGTAATGCCGTTAGCTGGTTGACAAATACTAAGGTAATATGCTAAGACTTTGGAAGTCCAGGGTTAAACTCATAAACAGGATTTCTTTGCTGTTATAGTTATGATCTAACGAGTTATTGGACTGATAGAGTTAATTTGTTCGAAAATTTATTAGTAACATGCTAAAGGAACAGTTGACACAAACATGTGTCAGTAAACCACAGGAACAGTTGACACAAACATGTGTTAGTATACCACAAGAACAAATGAAACAAACAAGCGTTTGTAATATACCACAGGAGCAGATGACACAAACAAATTTATAAACATGCCACAGGAATAGATGATACAAACAAGTGTTAGTAATATATCACAGTAACATGTGACTCAAACGAGTGTTAGTATTATACCACAGGAACAGATGAAACAAACAAGTGTCAGTAACATATACCACAGGAACAAATGAAACAAACACGCGTTAGTAATATACCACATGAACAGATGACACAAACACATTTATAAATATGTCACAGGAATAGATGACACAACAAGTGTTAGTAACATACCACAGCAGCATATGACTCAAACAAGTGTTAGTATGATACCACAGGAACATATGACACAAACAAGTGTTGTTGATATACCACAGGAACAGGTGACATAAAGAAGTGTTGTTGATATACCACAGGAATAGGTGACATAAACAAGTGTTAGTAATAAACCACAGGAACATATAACAAAACAAGGGTTATTAATATACCACAGCAGAATATGACAAGTGTCAGTAATATAACATATAGGAAGAAATGACACAAACAAGTGTTAGTAATACACCACAGGAACATATGACTCCAACAAGTGTTAGTAATATACGAGAAAGAGCTGTAAGACATGGTAGAAAGAAACAAATGGAAGTAACATACCACAAACATCTATACGAAGAGTTGACACAAACAAATATGTGTAATATACCACAAAAAATCTTCAGGAACATATGACACAAAAATAGAATCAGCAGACTTTTTTAAGTTTGAACGCACTTGATGATGAATATCATCCATACTTCAAGATAACCCTTTCACGAACTCTGGTATATTTTCAGGCAACTCTTCGTAAGGTGGGTGTTCTGTTATCAGGTCCACTGGATACCGAAAATCGCGACCAAACATCAGCTATGCTGGAGTGTATCCAGTGGCTTCATGCTCTGCTTTTCTATAGGCCATCAACAGCGGAGGGTGAAAGACACCTCAGTCATCTTAGCGATTATTACAAAAGTTTGCCAATTCCTGTCCCAGTGTCCAGTCGTACTTTTCTACCATTCCATTGGACTGTGGGTGAAGTGGCGTTGTCCTGGTCTTTCGGGTGCCAAACAGCTTGCAGCATTCTTGGAACACAGGTAATTTGAAGTTACGGCCTTGATCTGAATGCAGTTCGTATGGCATACCAAGCCTGAAGAAGAAATCACTAATAGTCGAAGCTACAGTTGTAGCTTCCTGATTTGGTATTGCATATTCCTCAGGCAACTTGGTAAAATAATCCATCACCACACAAATGTACTTGTTTCCAGCACGAGTGTGAGGCAAAGGACCGGCAATGTCAACA
>NW_013671558.1:0-10817 GCF_000517525.1 Limulus polyphemus
TTTGAGTGTAGGTGATATAATTTTATCCAGAAAACATTCTACGTTTTTAAAACATCACTTGATAAGATATTTTTCTCCATGAAACACACACACACACACGTATAATTTGTTCAAAATGCTCTGAATCTGATCATTCTGAAACTTGCTTAATATAGAAATAATAACATATTATTTTATGGTCTCATATCGTCTTTAACAAGTCCGTCCAGTTCAGTATTGCCCATTTTAATAACGAAATAACGTGCGGAGTTTCTTCTTATTTGAGTTTGAAAATATTTATAGTGTAATTAAAGGTTTATATTCACACGCTCACGCACAAAACTGTACACACATGTGCAGGAATTAGTTATTTCTTAGAGTAAATTGAACAAGATTGTGCATCAAAACAGTAGACACAAATTGTAGGCCTACTTCAAGATAATCACCAGATGTTTTTCAGCCCTGTGTATGTATAAAAAATATCTTTTTAAACAATAAATCATTCTAGAACATTTTCATAGCTATGATAGATAATTATGTAGTTTATTTTGGAAGTGGAAAGAAAACTAATCCTCGTTTCCATAACCAACTGCTTTGTTCTTAGCTTTAACATCGAGCTGCCTCTGAAAGAAAAATGGATTGAAATATATAAACATATTTATCACTGTTACATAAGTAGTTGATTTATCTACTACAGGAATAATCAAGGCGGTATGTAAATGTAAAGGTACTTTGGTATTTTCAAGCGTATAGAATTAGACATGCATTCGTTGAAATAGTGTGATAAAAAGCATACCTATTATTTAGGCCTGTTTCATACAACAATACCCCCCCCCTCTCTCAGCGGTAAGTTTTGGACTTATAACGCTAAAACCCGGGGTTGGATTCCCCCGCGATTCTCCACAAATATCCCCCTGTGTAGCTTTGCAAACAGACGTGGCCCCTCAGTGGCACAGCGGTATGTCTGCGGTCTTACAACGCGTGAATCAGGGTTTCGATACCCGTGGTGGGCAGAGCACAGATAGCCCATTTTGAAGTTTTGTGCTTAACTACAAACAAACAGACGTACAGTAATATAATTAGAATTTTCAGTTCATTCACGATATTTATTAACAACGGCCAGTGTGTGTCTGTAACAAATGTTGTCACTGATAGGATAAATCTGTGTTGTTTTTTAATTTACGTACTACACATATCTGTTAACTTGTGTATTGGTTCTGGCATGTCGAATTCGTCTCAGCTTTTCATGTAAATACGTCAGTAGTTTCAACGAGACATATCTATAAAAATCCCAAGAAAAATGGACGTTAACAATAAAAAAAAAGAGCTATCTGCGCTAGCCGTTCCTAATTTTGCAGTGATAAACTAGAGGGAAGGCAGCTAATCAGCACCACCCACTGCCAACTCTCGGGCTACTCTTTTACCAACGAATAGTGGTATTGACCGTCACATTATAACTCCTCCATAGCTGAAAGGGCGAGCAGGTTCGGTGACAGGGATTCAAACCCGGCGATGAAAAAAGGTTACAAACTTGTTGATGTGTTTGTGATTTCTGTACCTTAACTATTAGCGATTAAACGATGTGGAGCGATAACATGAAACCATTGTGACTCGGTTGGCTGTCTTATATTGATAACAAAAGTTCAAGTTTAATGCGTAAATATTAAAAACAAACATGTGAGGGAGTATAAAGAGTTTGTCTTCAGAATTTGTTAAATACAACCTAGTGTGGGTGTAAAATCACTATTAAAAGTGCAAGGCCTTAGAGCCAGTAGGATGGTTGCTCTTTTAATAATTGGGCTTGTAAATATGTCTTCAGTTTCTTTTGAGTATTTGGTACTGAACGTTCTTATGCTACATCATTATTATATCATAGTTACGTATTGCCACAGTTAGATTAGTTGTGCTACATCATTATTATATCATAGTTACGTATTGCCACAGTTAGATTAGTTATGCTACATCATTATTATATCATAGTTACGTATTTTTACCACTTATATTGTAAGTGGTAATAGATAACAAGCATGCACTGAACCATTTCTTTTAGAAATACTGTACTTGTGTAAATTAATTGTATACTGATTAATTCACATTATGTAAACAGAACTAAGTTATTGCCAAACAAATCTCTCGTATTTTCCACACTCCAATGCGCATGCGTAGAAAAGTGGTAATTCACGCCGTATTATGCTTTTCTTTGGTGACATTTTGTTAGGGTTCCCTGCCCCTCCAAAGTAAATTTGCTTCCTGGCGCCCCGGAAGTGTAAGTACTTAGCTATAATTATTTTGAGTGCTAAGTTATCAAAAGGAAGATTTAACCATTATTGGTACAGAACATAAAAGTTCATAACATTACCTGACGGTCTCTGCTTTGTAAAATGTGATCATTGGAAATTAGTAGGATTAACCTTTAGCTGAGATTAAGAAGGGAAAAATTGAAGTATTATTAAATCCGTATTTTCGACCCAGGTTAGTTCCTTCCTCTTTCCATTATTTCTAATTTAATTTAAAGCTTTAATAAAGTCTGGTGATACCCGCTGGAGGTTTTTAATTTACCGGGTGTAAGTACTGAAAGCTCAATAAAACAGATTGTTGGTTACATAGCAACACAGATGTGTGTGCCAGACGGCTGGTTACATAGCAACTCAGGTGCGTGCTAGACTGTTGGTTGAATAACAAGTGAGATGTGTGCTGGACAGTTGGTTACATAGCAACTAAAGCGTGTGTGCCAGACTGTTGGTTAAATAACAACTCAGGTGCGTGCTAGACTGTTGGTTACATATCAACTAAAGCGTGTGTGCCAGACTGTTGGTTACATATCAACTCAGGTGCGTGCTAGACTGTTGGTTGAATAACAACTGAGGTGTGTGCCAGACAGTTGGTTACATATCAACTAAAGCGTGTGTGCCAGACTGTTGGTTAAATAACAACTCAGGTGCGTGCTAGACTGTTGGTTACATATCAACTAAAGCGTGTGTGCCAGACTGTTGGTTACATATCAACTAAATCATGACACTTAATGTGAAAACCTTTAGTGAGATGAAAAATAA
The DNA here is from genome assembly GCF_000517525.1 of Limulus polyphemus. Lineage (NCBI taxonomy): Eukaryota > Metazoa > Arthropoda > Merostomata > Xiphosura > Limulidae > Limulus > Limulus polyphemus. Next base: position 3,033 of record NW_013671558.1, read on the forward strand.
TCCTGTCAGAGTAACCACCAAAGAAATCTCATTGAAAGTTGACAGGAGGCTCTTTGGGAACATGGTTCTCATTGATCAAAAACAGAAAACTTGATATGCACGACGTCCTGTGCCATCTTCGTGGTCCTTTACCCTGGGCGTTAGCAAATGCGGGTGGTACCATGAAAAAACAAACAAACAAAAAAAACGAATACAGACATTCTATCAAAACACCTGGAGAGCAAAGTGTTACCCGCAGAGGCCGCCCCCCCCCTCCATCCGCTACATTGATCGATACTACGGGACTTATGCAGAACCTTCAGGGAGAGAATGGCACATTCAGTGGACTTTCTAACCATGTGTTCGCCCACATGCTCCATGCTGGTCATGAATTTATGTGGTGTTCTATATGTATTGAGATCATTCAATAAAATGTTCTGAACGTGTTCATCGTGGCTCAACTGAAGGAGTTAGCTTCATTGGGATCATCCCAGGCTACAAAATAAAAAGCAAGGTAATCCTGTTGCCATCCACAGAAGGCAAGAACAAACTGACAGTTTTTCCTGGAAAGAACAACAAAGGAAAGAAAAGTTAGAAAACAAGGCCATGTTTGTTACATGTGGTAATCCTTGCATCAAACATACAAGTTATACACCCAGTGAATTTGCTGGAAAACGAAAATTGAAAGCTTTGAAACTTCTGTCACATGATCAGTTTGCACCAGCTGGGACATTTCGGATGAGATTTTCGACATCGTCCAAGAATTTACATACCAGCTATATTGCCATAACACTAAAGTGAGGGGAAATCAATGAGCTTAGGTACCAAATGTTTCGTAGCAAAGGAGGAGAAATTGAGTCTGGGCAGCTTCCGCTATGTGAGGATACCCTTCTGAAACGCATCTCGTGCAACTTACCAGGCCGCAATCTGATGGCAGAGTTTCATTAACTCCCCAGACATTCTCAACCCCAGTGAAGGACATGGGTGGACAGTGGATAAAGATGGCGGACTAGTTATCCAGTGGATGATAGGAACTCAAGCTCCTGATGTTGTCCTCTCTCTCTCTGATGGCATCCAACTATTCGCGATCATATCGGCCAACTGACGGCACATGCACGTTAATGGCCTGCAAGCTGGTCAGCTGCACCAACATGACGAACGACGACGAAACACAGTAGGATGAACAGGATTCGTCAGATGGTAATGAGGACTGAACAATAAGGACGATTTTTTCGGTACATTTGGACCGCCATTTAACAATAAAACAATGTTTTATATTATCAGTCATCTCAAACATCTGGGATGCTAAAGAATAAATTCTCAAGTAATACATTGTTCTTTGTGTCATGTTACATGATAAACTTGTTTTATTGATGTTTAACTTACGTTATGTAACTAAAATGTAAACTATAACCTACTTTTTGTGATATTTGGCAAAACAGTAACCATTTCCAAAGATGTCCGTCAAAAACGGAGCTGTGGATCCCAAAGGCCCATAATATTTTTTTAGGCACTTTAGTGACTGGGCTAACTAAAAACCACAGTGGATTGTAGTCCCTCTGTTTGGTCGTCATACCTTAATTTTGGGGGTCTGGCTCATGGACTATCAGTTCAGTGTAATTATTCAAGGAACAAAATAATTCGGTCTCATCCCATAGGATAACATAACGTTTTGGGACAACATGGGACCCATTGGTCCATCTCGGTTGTTCCATCCTCTAAACTAAACTAAAAATATTAATAAATAAATTTAAAAAAATCTTAAAGCCAGCCCTTATCATTCATATACTTATCAAGCTTTCTCTTAAACTCGCTTAAATTTACTGCCTCTACAACATCCGAAGGCAACCCAAAGGCCAAACATCCTGTTAGAAAAATAAAACTGTCTTAACTGAAGATGACTCCTATCCTACCAAAATTTATACTTGTGTCCCTTATTCCTAGTATTCAAAGATTATGCATCAACACTATCAAAATTCCCTTTACAACCTTAAACACCTAAATCAGACCCCCAACTGTCAAGAGAAAACAATTTGAGAAATTTCAACCTTTCTTCATATGACAACTCCTTCATCCCAGACATCATTCTAGTAACCCTTCTCTGAACCCTTTCCAACAATTCAATGTCTTTCCTAAAGTAAGGAGCCCAAGACTGAACACAATATTCCAAATGTGGCCTAACTAGTGACCTATACAAGGAAATTATAACCTCTTTAGATTTGCATTCAATATTTCTGTAAATTCAGCCTAAAATCCTATTTGCCCTACCACTAGCAACATCACACTGCTTGGATGGCTTTGAGTCTGTTAAGGTTTGCCATATCCAAATTATACTTATAATTAAAATTTTAACCCACATGCATTACTTTGCATTTATTATAAATAAAACCCATTTGCCACTTATTTGCACAATTCACTAAATAATCTAAATCATTTTATAAATCAACAGCATCCTCTCCAAAGCTAGCAACACCCAAGACCTATATAGCAACTGCAAATTTAAGTAATCTATTGAACATTCTATCATCTATGCTATTGATGTAAATCAAAAAAGAGGAAAGGTCCAAAGACCGATCCCTGGTGTACCACACTTGTGACATTAATCCAGTTTGACTGAACTCCATTTGTAACAATCCTCTGCTTTCTTCCATCCAGCCACACTTCTATCCAATTTGCTAACTTATCCCCCACACCTATAAATATATTTTATAAGCCTTTTATGTGGCACCTTGTTAAATGCCTTGTTTTCCTGAAAAGCCAGATGCACGAAATCTACGTTCTTACTTCCATCTGCATAAGCAGTAACCTTTTCAAAGTATGTAAAAAGATTTGTAAGGCAAGATTTTCCCTTCATGAAACCATGTTGACTATCCACTAAAATTCTAAACTTTGTTAAATGACTTTGCAAAGCATCTTTTATCAGACTTTCCAAAACGTTTCCCACAACTGATGTAAAACTAATGAGTTTATAATTACTGGGACATTTTTTATCATCTACCTTGAAAAGAGGAGTTACATCAGTTAACTTCCAATCCTCTAGTACCTGCCCATTATTCAAGAACTGACAAAAACAGTAGAAAGTGGTTCACATATCCAATCTTTAACCTCCATCAAAACCCTTGGGTAAATATTATCTGGCCAGGAGACTTATCGTTCTTTAAACTACCAAATATATTCTTAACTAGCTCAAAATTAATGCAGTCATCTAGTTCGATCCTGTTTTCATCTATCATCTTTCAAGATATGGACTATTGCTTAAATCGTTGTTAGTAAAAACCGAAGAAAGAGCAAAATTTAATAATCCAGCCATCTCATAATAATCAGATACGAGCTTTCCTTTATCATCACTAAAGGGTCCTACCCCCATCCTAATATATTGTTTACCCTTAATTTATTTAAAGAAATCCTTACTGTTAATTTTTACATTTTCAGCCAACCTTTTCTCATACATCCTTTTTCGTGTCCTAATTTCCTGTTTTACTAACTTTCTTAATCTTCTATAATCTTCTAAATCTCCTGACATACCAGTCAATTTAAATTTCTTAAATTTAAGACGCTTTTCTTTAATTTTATGTCTCATATTTTTTGTGAGCCAACCTGATTTTTACTTGCATCTACCCTTTTCTTTCTATAATAAATATGTTTATCTTGAATATTTAAAAGTATTTTTGTTAAAAATTAATATTTTAATATATGGAGTCAAAGTAATCACTGCTCCTAGTGTAAAGCAATTTTTATGTTAAGATTATGAAGTTTTAATAAAGTATTTTTGTTAAGAATTAATGTTTTAATATATGGACTCAAAGTAATTACTGCTCCGAGTGTAAAGCGATTTTCATGTTAATATTAAAAATACTTTTTTCCATCTAAAAATTAATAATTTTTTTTGTGTGTAATCTCTAAACCTCCGAAATAAATTTCCAACCTTTTTTCGATCTTCATAAGTTATCAAATATATACACTACCCTAATTTTATGTGAAGTCGGTCAGTCTGACCAGCCTCGTAACCACCATAAGAATAGAAAAAAAATCAAACATTTTTTCTTTGTAGAATGACTTCAAATTGTAGCAGGAAACCACATTTGCTTACACTAAGTATGTTGAAGCTATTAACATTATACATCTTTTATTGTCAAGACTGTCAAACTTTGTAACAGACCGTTGATAAAACTTCTGTATCTAGATACGTGTCGTATCAGCCTTAATTTTAACGTTGAAGTAAAATTTACACCCCTAAACTATAAGTTAAAACTTTGACCGTCTTACTTTTATTTATCCATCTTACTATATGATCGTTGTTGTTATTAGCAGGTTCTGCTACACATTTTTTATTTTTACAGCAAGTTTGATTTCAGTGAAATGATATTTTAGTTTTCGGATTGTCTGACCGAAATTGTCTGCAAAAACTGTTGAATTCACACTTTACTTCATAAGTTTCGTTTCTGCCCAAAGCTGTTAACTTATCTTTCAATCAAAGAAGAGGAATACAAGTTTTATTAAGAATTTAATAAGGGATTTAGTAGTCTGTATATCTATAAAAATATTTCCTATTTGGTTTGACGTCTTAGGAAATAGGGTAGGCAAATGAATTTATTTTTTGTATAAACAGTTAAAAGAGTCGTGAGGTCAGCCTTGTTTGTTTGTAGTTAAGCACAAAGCTACACAAAGGGCTATCTGTGCTCTGCCCACCACGGGTATCGAAACCCGGTTTCTAGCGTTGTAAGTCCGCAGACTTACCGCTGTGCTACTGGGGGGCATGTGAGGTCAGACATTCATTTTATGGGTTATTTGTTAATATCTTTATCAATAATTATCGGGCCATATCCCCAATCTATGGCCACAATTCAAGATAGTCGATTTCATTGAAAAGGTCAACATCATTGGATGAAATATGAAAAGCTCTGTAAGCTAGATTATGGAACAAACCGATGATTAAAAAAAAGGTGAAACTAAACTGTAAGTGGCGGTACAGTATGCAAAAGATTTCCGAAAAACTAATGTTTTTAGGGAAAAGTCAAAGCTTCTCGTTACCAAGAGGTCTACAAAAGTCAGATGGTTGTTTTGTTCATTTTCAATTTTCAATTGTTTAATTGTATCAGTTATATTATATCTATCAATACTACTACTTGTTATAATTATTATTGTTAATATTTCGTTATTAATATCTGTTAATACTGCTAATTGTTGTAATTTCCATTGATGATACTTCGTTATTAGTATCAGTCAATACTGTTAATTGTTGTAATTACCATTGTTGATACTTCGTTATTAATATCTGTTAATACTGCTAATTGTTGTAATTACCATTGTTGATACTTCGTTATTAGTATCAGTCAATACTGTTAATTGTTGTAATTACCATTGTTGATAGTTCGTTATTAATATCTGTTAATACTGCTAATTGTTGTAATTACCATTGTTGATACTTCGTTATTAGTATCAGTCAATACTTCTAATTGTTGTAATTACCATTGTTGATACTTTGTTATTAGTATCAGTCAATACTGCTAATTGTTGTAATTACCATTGTTGATACTTTGTTATTAGTATCAGTCAATACTGCTAATTGTTGTAATTACCATTGTTGATACTTCGTTATTAGTATCAGTCAATACTGCTAATTGTTGTAATTACCATTGTTGATACTTCGTTATTAGTATCTGTAAATACTACAAATTGTTGTAATTACCATTGTTGATATTTTAGTATTTTTAAGTCAGCTTATGAATGCAATTATTGAGTAATCCAAATATATGTTATAGCTTCCAAATTGTCCTTAAGAGTTGATTTTATTTATATATTACTTCGGGCTAGCCAAAAACTGGGTTTCGAATACCATGGTGGGCACAGCACAGAAAGTCCATTGTGTGTAGCTTTCTGCTTAACAAAAAACAACCAATATTTCCGGATAGAGACTGTTAATTTGACCATGTGTATGTGGTAGGCGTGATCTTTGCTTCTCATAATCTATTTCAACCAAGGCGCTCGAATTAAGTTATATAACCTTCCTCTGTTTCATTATACTTGTTAACTTAATTGTGGGATTCATATCTTGCAATTTATTGAAGAACATTGATGTGAAATTGATTTCTCGGATTTCAGTGGTCACTTATTCAGGAATATACTTTAGAACATTAGAATAATTCTTCAGATAGAGATTTAAGGTGCTTATACTTATGATGTTATTCTATTTTGCAAATTCCTAACGACTGATGTTTTTGTGTGTTTTGTAAGTTGTGAAGTACGACATTTTTATAGCACATTTCGTTAATATTGTTCATTATAATGCTTAAAATGTTTTGGATATTTTTAGCTAGTTTTAATACTTGGTATATTGGCTTAGGACTAGTCTTAATTTCACACGCTTGCCAAACCTTGTAAGATATCATTGGACTATGGCCGAAAATATCGTTAATACTGACGATATCCAGTTGACGATTTAACTAATAACTAGAGGCTTTAATTTTCTTGTGTATTGATTTCTGATTCTAAATGCTTCTAGTAACTTTATTATACAGGCAAGACTTCATTAATTTATTAATTGTCCTTTGCTTCTGATCGATATATTTAGCCTTCTTTATGATTCGAAATTCTTCAGTTGTATACAGCTGCTAATTATTACTTTTGATATCAGTTCAGAAAGCTATAATATGTTGTCGTCTAAATTAATATACTTACGAAGTCACATCTTAATTTGTTGCCATGGAGATGTCAGGCAAACTAATTGCTTCAGAGTTAACTTCTGTTTAGCATGGTTGGTTCAAGCCTTCTTTGTAAACGTATACGACATTGTGCCCTTCGTGCAACCTAGCCGTGTTTGATGTTACCAGTGGTTGCATGTAAATAAGGAAAAATGTCCGCAACTCAACAAAATTGAATTCTGACTGCATCATTAATTGTCAAATTATAGCTTTGTAAAAATTTGATATTATGATGTGTACGCCTTCTACAAGCGAATAACAACAATTATAGCTTTGTAAAATTCAGAAGACAGCTACAATGGGAAAGAAAAAATAAATTATTTAAAACCAACGTTTCGCCACTGTGAACGTGGCATCATCAGGTACTCGGCACAGCTAAACTCGACAATTAAATACACCCAATTGGTGACGTCACAAACATAACCTTGAGCTTATCATAAGCATAAACCTATTCCTTGTGTTTTGTTTATTAAAGGTGTGTTTTTCTTTATTAAAAATAGCTTCTTTTATTTTACTTTTATTAATATTAGGTTCTCGACAAATAATTTTAAATTTTTGTAGAGTGTGAGATAAATCCAAAACTTATAACGATTATACTTGTCATAAGATCAGTATAATTGTAAGCATTGTTATCATCGTTCTTCATACAGTCAATAACAACATGCGTAACATATTTCTCCATAGATTCAATATAAACCACACAACATGCGTAACGTGTTTCGTCATACAGTCAATATAAAGCAAACAACATGGGCAACATATTTCTTCTTATTGTGTTGTAAAGAATGGGAATAATAGCAGTATTTGCCATTTATGCGATGGTATTTTCTATTTGCTACTGATGCTCTTGGAAACACATTTTCTTTTAGGTATTACGTTGAAATTCTAGATGAAGTAAAATATATTTCGGTTAAGTCTTTGGTTGAAAAGTTAAGATTTCGTTTGTTTTTTTATTCTGAAGTATTTGGATGCTGTTCACATAGGTTAGTTTTACCTAACCCTATATATATATATATATATACAATATTTTCAATTTGATCCAATTTGGATGTAGCTGAGCCATTGGTTTAACAAGGTTCCATTCTTACTGGCCAATGATCACTTT
>NW_013671558.1:11817-20392 GCF_000517525.1 Limulus polyphemus
AGAACTGTGACACATCCCTCCTTAATGCTGACAGCTGATACCCATCATACATTTGGGTAGACTAGAAACAATTAAAGTAAAGTATCTTGATCCGAGACAATCTAAAACTCGAAACCATCCAACTACGAGTCAAAAGCTCGAAGCCACTGACTCATGCCGCCCCTTTAAAAAATGTATTGTTTTCTACAGTTTTTGAGTTACTGGGCATTCTTGTTTCACCAAAATAAAAAGGTTTTGATAGTAAAAATAAAATCAAAGTCTTACCCAGAAAAGCATGAAAGGGTTGTGATATTAGAAGAAGAAAAAACACTTTAAATTAATTTTTGTTTTTGTTCATTTTTGCTCCCCAATGGCACAGCGGCATGTCTGCGGACTTACAACGCTAGAATCCGGGTTTCGATACCCTTGGTGGGTAGAGCACAGATAGCCCATTGTGCTTAATTACAAACAAACAAACAATTGCTCATTTTTAAGGTCCCATTTAATGCTGGTGTAATATTCATGTGTTTTGTTATCACACAGCCTAAACTGTATATTTACAAATATACTGAAATGTAATTATATTTAAAGCCAAGAATCATTATAAGCTAACTTTTAAGCCTATACTCAAATTATGATATAAACTAACAGTAATCTAAAACTGGTATCATAGTTAATTACAAAAACGCCATCCTAGTGAAAAATTATATAAAATTGTTATTTATTTTTCGTTTAAATCGCAAAGCTAGGCCGTGTCCGTTAGAAGAGATCGAATCCCGGTGTTTAGCGTTACATACCTTAAAGTTTACATCTGAGTGACGTTAAAATTAATTAAATAAATAACAGTATAAAGTTAAATGCAAATGTGAAAGTTCATAAAACTTATTAAACCAATTTTTGTACCCGTTGGTAAAAAGAGCATTTCCAACTGCAACTCTGTAATACCCCAACAGGTTTGTTTCCCTTATATATTTCAGAACCATATTCTGACATTGTTAGACGTAACTTAGGTGGTATATCCCAACAGGTTTGTTTCCCTTATATATTTCAGAACCATATTCTGACATTGTTAGACGTAACTTAGGTGGTATACTCCCAACAGGTTTGTTTCCCTTATATATTTCAGAACCATATTCTGACATTATTAGACGTAACTTAGGTGGTATATCCCAACAGGTTTGTTTCCCTTATATTTATCAGAACCATATTCTGACATTATTAGACGTATCGTAGGTGGTATACCCCAACAGGTTTGTTTCCCTTATATTTATCAGAACCATATTCTGACATTGTTACACGTAACTTAGGTTGTATATCCCAACAGGTTTGTTTCCCTTGTATATTTCAGAACCTGACATTGTTAGACGTAACTTAGGTGGTATACCCCAACAGGTTTGTTTCCCTTATATATTTCAGAACCTGACATTGTTAGGCGAAACTTAGATGGTATATCCCAACAGGTTTTTTTTCCCTTATATATTTCAGAACCTGACATTGTTAGACGTATCGTAGGTGGTATACCCCAACAGGTTTGTTTCCCTTATATTTATCAGAACCATATTTTGACATTGTTAGACGTAACTTAGGTTGTATATCCCAACAGGTTTGTTTCCCTTATATTTATCAGAACCATATTTTGACATTGTTAGACGTATCGTAGGTAATGTGATGCCACCAAAAATTAATCGTTTTAAGGAATGGTCAGTAACAACACTTTCCGACGCAAAATATTCATACACTAGGATTATAAAACTGTGTCGAGATCGGGGAGTTATAATTTCTAAAGCGGAAATATCCCTTATATTTAATAAAATTGAAAAAAAAAAGGAATGCGGGTCAAGTTGTAGAACAAGGATCATCCAGATACAAATTTGTACCCAGTTTAGATAAACAAAGTACAGTAGTTGAAATTCAACATAAACAAATAGGATTTTCGTCTGGAAACGAGGCTAACAGGTTTTGAGTTCAAGTTAAAGCTCCTAATCATACTTCCCATTCAACAGTTGCATATGTCAAGGAGCTGGAGAATGAAACGGATATTTATGCTATTTCATATGAAGCCGTATTGGTCATGTCGCCGAACGCAGTGCTTCTGCTATTTTTTTTTTTGTGCGATCTTCTTCGTATGTTAGGTTGATTATGGAAATTCTGCAGAAAGGAGTGGTGTGCCTTTAGCATGACAACCTTTCGACGGAGTCTTTCTCTATGGAAACTACGCTGCAAGGCTATTAGTAATAGGCACGGCAGTCAGATAAAGCATGGTTATACATGGCGACATGGATTGTAACGACGTGGCGAGACTCCCAAAACGTTTTACTATAATATACTCAATCCTCGGTAGGTTGTTGGATGAAATGTGTGCTGGTTACTTACAGTATGTTGATGTGCATGTACTGTGTAACTAGAACTAACTATTGACCATTTTATGTTGCGTCATTGAAACTTGGAAATTTGACGCTTTTAAAAACCAAGAAGCGTTTATGTTAAGGCCTAGGGAAACCTGAACGCGTCCGATTAAATGAATCGAATATTCAGAAATACAACATAAAATAGACTTTCAATTCATGTGTTCAAACACTTTTTAGAATAGGGCTGGCATGGGCTGGTGGTTAAATCATTCGATTTGCATTCTGCGGGTCGCAGGTTCGAATTTCCAACATCGAACATGATCACCCTTTCTGTTGATTTTATACGATAATATAGGCTTAGGTTCGAATTCCCAACATCGAACATGCTCACCCTTTCGGCTGATTTTATACGATAATATAGGCTTAGGTTCGAATTCCCAACATCGAACATGCTCACCCTTTCGGTTGATTTTATACGATAATATAGGCTTAGGTTCGAATTCCCAACATCGAACATGCTCACCCTTTCGGTTGATTTTATATGATAATATAGGCTTATGTTTTTAGGCATTTATCTATCAAAAACTGAGAGGGTTTTTTCATTGTGTTCTGATAATAGATGTTTAGATATGTAAGAAAACAAATGATTTTAAACAAAAGACGCGAATTTAGGCTTAAAATACACATACACATAAACTCTTAGGTAAACATATACAAATTATGTTTTATATTGCAGATGTTTAGGAAAGACATTATAGTATTACTTAGTTATGATTTATATGCATATATCTCATTTTAAGTTTTGATTATATATACATATATTGCTCTCGATGGCTCAGAAACGACTTCAGTGATCCAGTCCATGCGTTTAAAGGGTTTTCATGTAAATATTTATTGGGAATATTTATTTTTTTATATCACCCTATCCTTATTAGCAGTGTGACTCTCAACTGCTAATATATAGAACTCCCTTTCAGTTAGTTTATCTTGAAAAAAATAACATAGAGAACTGAAACTAAATCTATCTTCGTTCTTTCGTCAAGCAATGTTTCCGTTTTTACCCTTCTTTGTAGAAACTGATCCGTGTAAGTATATATTAAAGTAAACATTATATTTCGTTTACATAATTCTTGTTCACGCTATGAATCTGTTATCGCCTTGTTCAGTCGATGGCTCTGTCAGTTTCTTCACTCCTGACTTAAAAACCAAGCCAGTTTGGAAGAACTATCCAAAAATGTCAGGTAAATCCGTTCTTCTTGCCAATCCTGACTTAAAAACCAAGCCAGTTTGGAAGAACTATCCAACAATGTCAGGTAAATCCGTTCTTCTTGCCAATCCTGACTTAAAAACCAAGCCAGTTTGGAAGAACTATCCAACAATGTCAGATAAATCCGTTCGTCTTGCCAATCCTGACTTAAGATAAAGCCACTTTGGAAGAACTATCCAAAAATGTCAGGTAAATCCATTCATCTTGCCAATCCTGACTTAAAAACCAAGCCAGTTTGGAAGAACTATCCAACAATGTCAGATAAATCCACTCGTCTTGCCAATCCTGATTTAAAAACCAAGCCAGTTTGGAAGAACTATCCAACAATGTCAGGTAAATCCGTTCGTCTTGCAACTCCTGACTTAAGATAAAGCCAGTTTGGAAGAACTATCCAACAATGTCAGGTAAATCCATTCATCTTGCCAATCCTGACTTAAGATAAAGCCAGTTTGGAAGAACTATCCAACAATGTCAGGTAAATCCATTCATCTTGCCAATCTTGACTTAAGATAAAGCCAGTTTGGAAGAACTATCCAAAAATGTCACGTAGATCCATTCATCTTGCCAATCCTGACTTAAGATAAAGCCACTTTGGAAGAACTATTCAAAAATATCAGGTAGATCCATTCATCTTGCCAATCCTGACTTAAGATAAAGCCACTTTGGAAGAACTATCCAAAAATGTAAAGAATGATCACTCCTTTTGTAAAAGTCTTTCGTGGAGTTTTTAGAATTTCTAACTTATAACATACTTCTGTCTAATTTTGTTGGTTATCGTACAGTCAACCACTTTACAAAATGACATCATATGAGCTCTGTAAGTAATGAGAAACGTGTGTCTGTCTGTTTTTTGAATTATTTATTTTCTTTTGTCTACTTCATATCAATCCGTCACTGTCTATTTGTCGCCCTGCTGCTGGAGCATGTTATGTTAGCATATATTCTACTTAACGGGGGAGGAAGGGAATAATAGCAGATCTGAAACATCGTTATGTTCGAATTTTCATGCACGACTAAAGAACGAGGAACAGGCTCAGCTCGGCTGGAAACGAGTTCGTAATTTAAACTTCTAGCAAGTGCCTGAAAAGTTTCCCAATTCCGAGAAAGAACGCAATACGTGGAAACCCCACCTGAGGATGTGAAAAAGAAAATAACTAATTACGTAATACACATTTAGTTAGAAAGCAAACTGAAGAGTCGTTATTTGGAGGTAATCTAAATACGTAAATAGCATAATATATTATATGCATACATATAGACACTGACTACTTAAAAGACGTGTATTATGTATTATTATTATTGTCCTTCGAAACTTAATTTTGTTGAACATTACTAGTCACCGAGTGGAACGTAAGGGTGAAAAAGAGTTTGGCCCATTTAATTGGTAAATATATTAGTGAAGCTGGAGTAGTTGTCTCGTGACAAGCACCATACTGCATATTAATATAATGTGCTTGTCATTTCTAATATACATCTATGTGCACAAGTACATTATCAAAGCAAACATTGGATAATTCACGTACTTATTATTTGTTCTTTGATTGTACCTGATACCGCCTTGTTTAGCTGTATGAACATAGATCTTTTAGTAATGAAGGTTATTTATTTGATAGACGAAAAAGAAAACTTTTAAGCACTCAGTGGAGAGGTAAATGTAAACCTTGCATTACTGAAATGTACATATTCAGTGCCATAATGTTGATGCTCTAGAGAAGGAAAAAGACGTTGGAAAGAGTTGGTACTTTTTCCTTACTTTGGAACAGAAGAAATCATTTATGATCAGTTCGGCCATTTTCTTTTTTGAGAAACCGAGACTGACTAGATTGACAGAGATGGAACTGGCTGAAATGGTGACTCTTGACCACAAAACATGATTTAACCTGAAATGGTCCTAAACATAAACATTTCTTGATGTATAATAGAAGCTAAAACGATAAATAGACTCACTGAATCAACTGTCTACTTCTTTGTACTATCTGTTTGGATATAGTTATTAACATCAAGAAAGGATTTCTACTGATTTATTTAATACGTTGATTGAATAGAAAATATAGTAATACTGCGAAATTTTTAGATTATGTTGCTTTAGGTTGAAATACAGGCTTGTGTTTATGTTGCAGTTTCTGAAATTTCAAACCTACCATTTTTTTTAACTTGAGTTATGTAATATTCAACATTCAGTTATTTTTACTGAATTATATAATATTCAGAATTCGATCATTTTTATAGGTTTTAGTTCGCTATAGAAGTCCATTATTCACTGCTAATAACTCCAGCCTAGTTCGTCGTTCCTTATTGTTTCTGTGTTATTTATCATTGGTCAGTTGGGCTATAGCAACTTCAAAGTTGACCTTCTCAGCTTATTGGCTCAACTTTTTCCGTAAGACTGCAGAGAGTTCATCAACTTTTAACTGGTTTAGCCTGGCGTATTTATAGATGTAATTACAACTTTGGATACGATATTTAGATCGTGTAGAGTTTCATGTAGAGGGTTTGTCGTATGTATAAATTATGATGTCCAGTCCGGTTTAGGTAAAAGAACATAGTTGTAAATAGAGAATCCCTTATTTTGGACGCAAGTCGAAACGTCTGAGTTCCCTTATTCCTACTCTGTCTTTCTTAATTTGTCTTGTAATTTTGACATTAACTGCGTTCATTCATCATTCGTTCACTTGGTAACTAAATCCTGTCGAATCTCCTGTTATATTCGTAGATGGTTTACCTGTTTGTTTTATCCCCCCCAAAAAAACAACAACAACAAGGAATGCCATGTATTCTCTTGTAACTAAATTGACAGAAGTTTTAACTGAAAATTGCTAGTTCGAATTTACAAGTAGTGGATTTCGCTGAAGGCTCACTGATTTGTTAATATCATAACTGAGGCAAAACAACCCGTTGGGGTTCACTTGGATGTACTGTATCTGATAATTACACGAACCCTAACTTATTGAATAAGTAAGGTTATTTGTATTGGTAACACTTATTGTTGGAATACAGTATTCCTACAATAAGTGTTACCAATCCATATAAACTTACTTATTTGCATAACTCTTAATTCCAGGCGCAGTAACTTATTGTTTATTCTTATTTTGCAATGCTGCTATATTAATTCTAATTTCCATCTGAATGTACGCTCATTTCATCACAATACTAAAACTTACGTAGATATGGTAGTTACATCGTTAATTACATGAATTGCTTTCCCTACGTGCACGATTTTTCTCAAGAACAAGCACTTGGTAGATCTCAAACAGCTGAGAAAAAAAACAACAACTACAATTTGCAAGATAGAAAGTATAATTATGAATAACAGTAGCTCATTAAGAGAGTTCAGTAAGTTCTACTTGTTTAAAATTTATAAGCAATTTATCTGAAAGTAAAAGAAAAACTACAGTAGGTTGCTTACTGTGTTATCTCAAACTAGAGGGGGATGTATCCCCCACAGAAGATTCCCATTCAATACTTCCATAAATGAACTTTGTATTCTTGTTTTATTTTGTGCGGTAGGGAGGTAAAAGTTTAGAATTTTCAATACATTTTGTCTAGAGTGGTGAAAACAGGAGTTCATTTTACTAAACCTAACTTGTTCTGTGTAAATAAACTCAAAAACTTTTAGTGATAAATGATACATCACTTGACTAATACCTACGTTGTTGGTGGTGTTTTTTTTTGGGGGGGGGGCTCCAATATTGCTGCGTTGAATAAATTTGCGGAAGATTTTTTTGTCTTAGACTGATTACACTAATATTGAAAGTTCGAGAATGCCTCGAATGATTCATTGAATTGGGAAATTTAGACCTGCTCTTATAAACCTGTAAGAAACTTTTGTTTTTTAGCCTCTTTTTACGATTTGTACTTTCACCTGAGAATCTTGTAAAAGTAACAGCCGATCCAGCTATTTGGTTAAAAGTAGACATGTACAGACCGCGGATTTCGTGTGACTGGCTACCTTTTCATTGGTCAGTATTCAAAAATCAGGAGGACAGTTATTACGTCAGGACCTGGTCGTTTAATCCCATTCTTCAACCTTACGATTTATCTTAATATTCTATACAGTGTAATAACAATTAATTAAGTTCATGCAATTTAATAATTAATTGACAGTTTAGATTATCTGCTTGCGCTGAGTAAGACGTTTAGAGCTTTGGTAAACACGATTCTGTTAGATACAAGAGCTTTCGGATTAATTGTGATCAGTATTTTACGAAACATAGTGTTATTGCTCGGAAATTACTTTTATTCGTTATACAAAATGGGATATCTGTGCTCTGTCCACCGTGAAGAATTGAACCCCATATTTTGTTGTTGTAAGCCCGTAAACTTACAGCTGACCCACCGGGGAACCATAGAAGAGTTAAAATTTCATGTGTCTCTGTGAATGACTAGACAAAGATCCTTGGAATCATGTATTCCAGATCGGAAACATGAGAAGTGTTTTTATTGAGTTTTTTTTTTAAACCAAAGTTTTAAGTTCCAAATAAGTTACGTGTTTAGCTTTTCCGATCGTCTTAATATCTGCTTACTTCATGGATGTAGAATAGAACAACTAAACACATACAAGTACTTCCTTTGTCAGTTTTAAGTATAGGTAATTGCAGTGGATAATTGTGTCTTATTGAAGTTAGAAATGTTGAAAAAGAGGAATATTAATTAGTAGTTCCAGTAGTACCTTGGTAATTGTGTTATATTGAAATTAGAAATGCCGAAAAGAGGAATATTAATTAGTAGTTCCAGTAGTACCTTGATAGTTGTGTCTTATTGAAGTTAGAAATGCTGAAAAAGAGGAATATTAATTAGTAGTTCCAGTAGTACCTTGGTAATTGTGTCTTATTGAAATTAGAAATGCCGAAAAGAGGAATATTAATTAGTAGTTCCAGTAGTACCTTGATAGTTGTGTCTTATTGAAGTTAGAAATGTTGAAAAGGGGAATATTAATTAGTAGTTCCAGTAGTACCTTGGTAATTGTGTTTTGTCAATGTTA
>NW_013671558.1:21025-35780 GCF_000517525.1 Limulus polyphemus
GCCAATTTCTGCTCTATTTATTTTGTGGACATTCAACTTTAGGACCCATTTTACAAGGTAGAGATGTTCTTTGAATTGAAGGTTCGTAGTTTTTTTTCGTTAAACTTTAGGGCCCGGCATGGCAGGTGGTTAGGGCACTCGACTCGCAATCTGCGGGTCTCGGGTTCGAATCTCCATCCCACCAAACATGCTCATCCTTTCAGCCGTGGGGGCATTATAATGTGACGGTCAATCCCACTATTCGTTAGGTAAAAAAAGTAGCCCAAGAGTTGGCGGTGGGTGGTGATGACTGGCGAAATTTAAAAACAAACAAACAAATCGTAAACTTTATATTTTTGATGGTTGTAATTTTGGAGGTTTGAAAAATTCGCTGCAACTTCCTCATTCTAAATAGGATTTCTTTTTTGAGGTTTTTATCTCTTTGAATGTTGCTACCTGGATAATTAAATTATTTTACTTTTTTTCTTTTCAGGTAGATGTCATGTTGTTAACGTAGTCTTCATACTGTTTGTTCTCTCAATACTCACCCGAAGTTATGTCTTTTTCAATGTTTGAAATTTGTCTGTCTGTATTTGCAATTTGATTTGGAATCCGAGAGTAAGCTTTTGTAATCAGAAGAGTAAAACCTTCAAGACTTTTATCACCGATTCATTAGATATCTGCATTTTTCTTTTCTATGTTTTCTTTATTATCCAATCTATAGCAATGCCAAATATTAGAGGTTAAAGAAGTGGCCCTGTTTGATACCTGTCTCGACATTGAATAATACACCCAGTTTGTTGTTCACTTGAACCACATGCTTTCAGTTATGGAGCAGCTTGTCCCTCTGTAGGATGACAGAAGCTTCTTGAAGTCGAAAAAATTAATGATAAAGATATAATATGTGCTAGAACACCCTTGTCTGAAGCCTGCTTGTTCTTCTCTTTAAATGTTGTTCACAGCTTGCCTGAGTCTACAAAGGTAAAAAAATGTTTTCCTGTTATTGAGAGTATCATAAGTAGTTGTCACAGTCCCCGAGAACAACTTCCTTTGGGGACTTTGATGATCGCTAAATTTTTTATGTTGGGGATTTTGTTCCGTACAATGTTGAAGAGCTTCACTTTTTTTTCCAACGATATTTTCATCACATGCCCTTAATATGCCTCCTATTATTTGGTCCAACAATATTTTCATCATATGCCCTTAATATTCCTCCTATTATTTGGTCTGACGATATTTTCATCACATGCCCTTAATATTCCTCCTATTATTTGGTCCAACAATATTTTCATCACATGCCATTAATATTCCTCCTATTATTTGGCCCAACGATATTTTCAACACATGCCCTTAATATTCCTCCTATTATTTGGCCCAACGATATTTTCAACACATGCCCTTAATATTCCTCCTAATAGGAGGAATATTAAGGACATGTGTTGAAAATATCGTCAGACCAAATAATAGGAGGAATATTAAGGACATGTGTTGAAAATATCGTGGAGGAATATTAAGGACATGTGTTGAAAATATCGTTGGACCAAATATTATTTGGTTCTCCCCAGCAAGCATGCCATATTCTAAAAATGATATGGACTCCTTTACTTCGCTAGAGGTGATCGGTTCCATGTTGATGTGCTGTAATTTTGAAGACCTGAGTTTATTCGCTGAAATGTATTAATTGTGGTGGATTTCGTTGATTAAGGATTTCTCGGAAGGCTCAGCCCATCTTTATAGATTATCTTTCTGTCTTTGCTCTTCATCTGGTTCACCACGTGCAGAGTTTGGTAATCTGATCAAATATCGTACTGTCTCATCTTTTCCCGCTGTTCCACTTTGTTTACTTTCCTAGCTAGAAAGTAGTTTTTTTTATTTTTTGAGCTGTATTTTTGACAGCTTTGTCTTTCTCTTTGTAGTTATTCATGGGATCATTGATGTGGATTTGTGTTCTTACTATGGTAATTTTTTTTTGGGTCCTCTTCTTTCATTGGTTAGGTCAAAGATGGAATTCCTGAACCATGTTTTGTTATTACTTTATCGGTAGCTACTGTAGCTTTTGATGCTTATGCGATGTTGTTACGCAGTGCCCACAGATTTTCGATATCTTCTTGTTTTTCAACTGTCGCATCTGTTGTTTTATGGTCTTATAGGACTTTGAATTTACTTGTGAGCTCCATCTTGAAATTATATTTGATCTTTGGTAGAGTAGTTTGTTGCTATCGATCCTTACTTATATTATTTCTGAGTATTTTTTTTACCCTCAACTTTATCTTCATCGCTGTTTCACGGAAATTATGGCCACTTCAGACACCTGCCTCTTGATAAGATCTTGTATGTTAGGTACGGGAGAGTAATTTTTGTAGTATGCAGATGTGTTCAACTTGATTCTTTGTTGTGCCCTCTGGAGATTTCCAGTTCTCGTCTTTTTACTACCTTTGTGGAAGAATGGAGTGCATGCAGTTGCCGAGTTTGAGAGGATACAAAGATCTATAAGCATCTCTCCATTCTGGTTCATTGTTCCAGTTTCATGTTTTCATATCACTTTTTCTATGCTGGTATTGTACGAGCCTACTTCAGTGTTGAAGTTCTCAATTACAATTAAGAAGTCGTGTTTTGACGATAATGATGCATAACTTTGGATGATGGCACTTTCCGAAATCATGGCTGGAATCGTGTACAAAATAAAAGATGTTTCATTTTAAATACTTTGATCTATCCGGCTTTGGTGACCCTGCTAGGAGAAAAATGCCAACCGGCATAGCTCTCAGGCTCAAAGGACCACTTAAGATTTCCCCGCCCACCTCAACAATGTAATAGTCCAACCTCCAACCTATAGGACCAGTGTGCCATCTTTAGTCTGGCCCCCGTTATTTGACCTGTCTGGATTGGGTGACCCTGCCAGAAGAAAACTCTAACCGTCCTAGCTCTCAATGTCAGGGGAGCACACAAGCCTCCCCAACCTCGACAAGGGTAATACTTAATCTCTATTGGTACAAAGCTTCTTTAAACTGAGAATAATATAACCCACCCCCTAAAAAAAAAGACAGTCATACTAATATTTCATAAAATTAAACAATTAAGATATAACTTATTTCAATCAATAGAGTTTCCAAGTGAAAATTTAACTTACAGTAAGAGACTTCATATGATAAGCTACTTTGGTTTGCTTTGCTTTGAATTTCGCGCAAAGCTACACGAGGGCTATCTGCGCTATTTAGCAGTGATAGACAAGAAGGAAGGTGGCTAGTCAACATCACCCACTACCAACTCTTAAACTACTCTTTTACTAACGGATAGTGGGATTTACCGTCATATTATAACGCCCCCACCTGCTGAAAGGACGATCATGTTCGGTGTGACGGGGTTTCGAACCTCCGACCCGCAGATTGTGAGTCGAGCGTCCTAAACCATCAGGCCATGCCGGGCTTAATAAGCTATTACCCTAATTATTTCACGTCTGAAAAAGAAGTACCCCCAATACTAATGGTAGTTATAATGATTTAGTAAGGGGGTTATGTCAAACATACACTACCCACCTGACTCCCAATAGTTACAGCTGGAAGTTATTGTATGAATTAGTATAGGAGGACAATATGTGTTTGATAGATGCTTTAAAAGCTGTTTTCATATGTTTAGGTTAGAAATACTGAGATAATGCTTCTTCTCCGGTATTTCCAGTAGTTTGTTAATGATTTTAAGCTTCTGAAGTAAATAATTAACCGTGGTGTTCTTGCAAGCTCTGCACTGGAAACTATTAAGTTGTAGTTAGTATTTAACAGCTTTGGGAAAAAAGGGCAGCATTTGAGTAATTATTAATTATGACCATAAAACATCTACATAAATTGCATGTAATCTTTGTTGTATAAATCTAGTGACGATCTTGACAAGAGGTGGTTCAAAATGAAACCATCTTTTTTAACACCTGTAAAACCAACATAATGGTTGCCTCATGTTACAGCGCCCATTTCTATAAGTCTTGTAAATAGAACTAAAGATAACGTCTTGTGAATTGTATAACTTATTAAACTAGTAAGTAATTCAAGCTAAACACACACTCGAAAAGAGTATCATGAGAAGTCCTTGAACACTTTGTATGAAAAAAAAAATGGAATTGTACAAATTATTTGCGACTTCCATTAGGGTTAACTGAGCGATGGTCATACATTTGAAACGTTTTTTTTTTTTTTAGTTATAGTCACATGTATTGTGTCACATGTATACACAGTGTGAGTTAAAGCTGTCGTATATGTGCCACATTTAAACACATTGTGAGTTAAATATTTGTGTATGTGTCACGTGTGAAGACTGTGAGTTAAAACTGTTGTATACGTGTCACATTTAGGCACAATGTGAGTGATTTCTAGTATGGATCCCGAAAGTTTTAGCGTATATTCTGACATTGTCACTTTATTTGCTAGTTAAAATTTACGGTAGATTCCCGAAAACGTCATCAGAATGTTAATATTTGATTATCTATGTATGGTAACGTTCTAAGTTTTTGCTGCGTGTTTAACATTACGTACTAGAAGTTCGCGATTTCTTCTTTCCTCATTATTTTCCAGCTTAAACATCTACTTTCTGTGGACTTGCTTGATTTTATTGCAACTCCTAATGTCCCATTTAAAGCTCTTTTCATGCACGAAAATTGGTCCGTAATGGATTTATGATGAGGACGGTGTTCCTCTTCATTAAGAGGAACAGTAATGGCATGACAAGGTACATTAATCAGCCGAACGTAACAGCTGAAATACTGACACTCTCATACAGGAAAAGTTTCATTTTAGTGTAAAGCTCTCGATCCTGAGATGAGGTACAATAATCAAGTTAAATTTAATCGATAAAGAAGGGGGGTACCTCATCAAGTACTTGTTTTAGTAGGCGAATAGATTACTTGATTATCTGACTAGTAGATGGCCAGACAGACAAACTGAATAAATGACAGATCAATAGATAGAAAGACAGAAAAACTGACATGCAATTACTCTTCTAAGTGGTTTTAACATATAACATTTTTTTTTCAAATCAAACTACCAAAGTGTAGTGTATAAACAAACTAATAGTAAGTAATACACATTCGAAATTACGCTTAGGAAGACTTTCGTCAATGGACAATAATATAAGTAAATAAATAAATATTTTATGTATTGCACTCTACTTAGTAACCTTCCAGGATATAGTATTAAGTCATCACTTTCTAGGGTTTTATACAGTAACGACATTCCCGGATGTAATATTAAGTCATCACTTTGTAGGGTTTTATACAGTAACGACATTCCCGGATGTAATATTAAGTCATCACTTTGTAGGGTATTATACAGATCGCCTTATTTCCAGATCTCTTCACAGCTTCTCCTGATCCCACTAGTTAGTCCAATATCAAAATATTTTCTTTTTTTTTAAATTAAAAAGCTCCCCCAAGATAATCCAAAATTTTCTAAAGTTGGCCACTTAATCTTAATTAATGTAGTGGAGTAAAGAAAAAAGTAAGTTTCTGATCGTCCCTGTTTATATATCCGTCCATGATTTAGCATTAAGTCGTCACTTTTCAGGGGGTTTATAAAGTAACAACATTAACGAAAATGAAACACCTCCAAAACCACCTGGTAATTTGCCATTACACCGTGAAATTTTCATGACGCGTTTATTGAAATAGGTGGCGCTCTACGCATTTTGCAGCATAAGGTATAAAAAGTATAGAGTTGATTAGATGAACAAGCGAAATGGCTTCTTTAACAGTTGCAGCTGTTGGCGTACTTCTTGGAACAACAGAAGCACTTGAAAGGGGGAAGGCGGTGTACACTTTGAACATGTTACATCTTGTGTGGCCCCACAGTGGTATGTATGCGGACTTATATTGCTAGAAACCGGGCTTCCATACCCGTGGTGGGCAGAGCACAGATAGCCCTTTGTGTAGCTTTGTGCTTAATAACAAACAACAACAACATCTTGTGGGGAAACAGCAGTATGCATATACAACATTAAGGTCATTTGATAGCTGTCACCAACTGGCAGATTAGATCATCATTATGAAAATTATTAACGTTATAAACTAAAGGGGCGCAGGTCAGCCCAGTGTTATAGCTTTGAATTTCGGAGCTGACGAGCGATACCACAGAGAATTCCATGCATTTAATAATGGTTGGAGACGGCTTGAATGGGTAATGACCTGATGATGACAAAACCTTGTCGAAGCGTTGTACATTTGCTGTTGTGTTAAACTTATATTAAAGTTTTCTTCTTTACCCCTTCAAGCCGTCTCCAACCATCATTAGTCTCAAAGGGATTCCTCGTCATCGAATTTGGATCCATGCATTTAAGTTGTATGTGCGTTATGAGAGTGACAGTTAATTCCATAGCGTTGGTTGTGTGTGTTAGAGTTCTGTTGACTGTTTGCGTTCCTTTTGTTCAATAAGGACGGCGGTAGGTAGGCTTAGTAGCTCCCCCATAAATAGAAAATGACAAACACAACTAATATCCTAGAGTAGCTGTTACTTGGTATTTTTAGAAATTTAGACCGAAAGAAAATGCTGGAAATTTCCAAGACGAGAACGCTGTTTAATAGCACAGACTAGCTTGCTGGTGTCTATGTTATGACCGCTCACTTCTTCACTTAACACATTCATTCGTCTCATATAATTGCAAGTTTCCGAGTTCGTCTTTGCCCGAGCTGACGTTTATCTTGTCTTCTTGCGTCTAGTTTTTTTGAGGCTCATGACAGACCGAAAATTATTTGTCAGATTATGTGAAAATTTTATGCTTTTATTTTTTGGAATATTAATATTTCTGGTAAAAATATATACATTGAGCTCAATCAATACAAAATTTATACATTGATAGTTTGTTTGTAATTAAGCACAAAGCTACACAATGGGCTATCTGTACTCTGCCCACCACGGGTATCGAAACCCGGATTCTAGCGTTGTAAGTCCGCAGACATACCGCTGTGCTACTGGGGGACTTATACATTGAGCTCAGTCAATACACAATTTTTACATTGAGCTCAATCAATACAAAATTTATACATTGAGCTCAATCAATATAAAATCAATCAAAGTTCAATCAAATAGTGAAATTTCCCCAGCAGATTACTTACGTACGTCATTAAAGAAAACAAAATCTATCGCATTGAACAAAACGACTTTAACCTAATTGTTCAGATTGAATATTTTGATTGGTATATATATATATTTATATGTAATAATGTAAGTTATAATGTAACTGTAAAAATTTCTGTATATTCGCATTGTATTTGGAGATATTTCGGGGTAACTCATTTCGGTCACTAGGTAACGCAATGTATTGAAAAAGTTTTAAAAGACTTAACATGAATTAGTTCTTTATATCTTAAGATAAGCGTGGCTTATTCATTCAGACGTGTTTTAAATTATATTCCTTAACAAGACAAGAAAATTAACAAAAAAATGATTGGGCTGCATTTAAATTATTCTAAGAGACTGCCTTAAAATTTGTTTCTCTTAAATATACTGATTTGTTGCGTTCGTGAAATTTTAATTAAACAGAAAAAATAAGAAGAAAACCATAACCTACACCTATAGAGATGTTCAGTTCGAAATATATTAACACATAAAAAATGCCGTTAACACATAAATGTCGCCTTAAGCCTTTCATACTATAAATATACGGCTATTCTCTGGTCAACTTAAAAGTTACCAGAATTATTTGTGTTTACAACTTTTACGAGTAGAGAGAGTACAGGATATTTTAAAACTGGTTGAAAATTATGCTATTAAAATGGTACATTGGTAACTTCGTCAATTTGCTTTATACGCCGCTGGATTAATATTTATGTTCTTTTTAAGGTCTGTAATTACAATGCTTTAAATAATTTAATCTCACTAGTTTTCTTTTAGTGATACAACCCAGAAAGATCCGCCAGAATAAAAAAGCATATATTAGAAATAATATGTTGATGATTTAAAGTTCTACTTTACGTATCTCCCCTGAAGATAAATATGTTATTTAAAAAAGAAAAAAAAAATTATGTTATAGCTTTTGGCTTTTGAGTAAGGTTTTATGAATTATTTTTTGTCATATATACATATATATATATTTAGTTGATGCCTATTTTCACAATATTAAGTTAGGGTTAAGGCTTAAAGGAAGACAGTTCTTTACTCTGACATGAAAGGTAATTCGAAACTTAATTCATGTTTTTCAAGGATTAGTTATGAACTTTTGTGACTTGAGTGAAGAAGACAAAATTATATAAAAGATCCAATACATTGATCATATTAACAACATAATGAAATCCACCGTTGATTTAATTTATCCCCGTTACATTTTTCTTTCTTATGAGCCCCCCAGTGGTTCAGTGGATAGTTCACGGACTTACAGCGCTAACATCTCAGGTTCGATTCTCACTGGCGGAAAGAGCGAAGATAGTCTATTGGGTAGCTTGGCGTTAAAACTAGAAATGAAATCTTTCTCATGAACTTCCATATTGACAGATAGTTAGTTAGAAAGATGCTATATTAAATACAGAATCCCAGTTCTGGATACAACCTAAATGAATCATAAGAAAATAGTAACGTTTTGATAATAAGATACAACTATTTGTTTCCCGCCATAATTGACACGTTTACTGAACACGTGTTATTATTATTTATTAACATAAGACAGATTAGTGATGAATCTAGCAGTGGACACGTTTAGAATTGGGGTTTCTTAACATACATTCAGTTTGATGATCAAAAATCGGGCCCCCCAGTGGCACAGCGGTATGTCTGCGGACTTACAACGCTAGAAACCTGATTTCGATACCCGTGGTGGGCAGAGCAAAGCTACGCAATGGGCTATCTGTGTGCTTAACTTCAAACAAACAAAGAAAATCAGAAATCTAAATTAGAAACCACTGACTACAAAAGTAAGTGTGGTACAGCATCTATAAGTGGTATTGAGGATAAATCGAACACATATAAGATGCTGACTACTTCCTACATAGTCAGTTTTGTTTGGTGTAAACCACTGACTACAAAAATAAGTGTGGTACAGCATCTATAGGTGGTATTGAGGATAAATCGAACACTTATAAGATACTGACTACTTTCTCCATTGTCAGTTCTGTTTGGTGTGATGGCGTAATTGACTGACACCACAGTTTCCAATGTAACAAAGCTTCTGTAAAGAATGTCAAGGTCTGTCTTAGACCACAAATCTTGACTAATATTCCACAGACAGCATACTGTACGTGAAGCGCAGCAACTTATTGGAGCAACATCAGGGAGCTTGAAAGTACACTGTTGAATGGAATTACTGTAATTCCAGGTTCTTACCTTCTCAAGAAAGCTGCCAATGATTTCCGGGTGTGGTTTATTATATTATTGATGGTATCATAAAATATGCCCTGTTTCACTGCAGTTGTTTTTGATTTTTTTTTGGGGGGGGGTCAGAGGGATCTTTTTCGTAACCCTATTTTTCAATTTATAGACGCGGGCGTTGCCCCGATTGACTTTGTGTAGTTTCGGAATTATTTGCTATCCTAAAGGATCTATTCTTCGAAATGTTGCATTACTTTGTTGTACACCCTCAGTGGCTCAACGGTAAACCTGAAGGCTTATAACGCTAAAAACCGGGTTTCGAGACCTGTGGTGGCCACAACACAGATGGCTCGTTACGTAGCTTTGCGCTTAACAACAACGATAAAATTTTAATACACGAATATCCTCCCTGTGGCATTATCTTCTAGCCATAAGTTGCCGTGGCAGCATTGCACTGTCTAAAGTTCAAGTATTTCACAGTAAACCAAATGTATATAGACACTACACTTGTCGCCTGTGGTGCCACAACTTGTGTATGTGGTGATGCGTCATATCAAGTTAAACAAAGAATCAAAATTATTCATTATCATTAACACAAAAAGATTCGTGGTAATGAAACCTGTAAACGATTTGTTTAAAAAGTCATCAAGATTTTACAAAAAAAAAAAGGGGGGAAAGAAAACCGCAGCACGCAAGTGTCAAAGTAAATTTATTTAAGTTCCAAGTTGGTTACAAAAAAAGAGCTAGCTTAGTGAATTGAGATTTAATCTGATCTAAAAGGCCCGGCATGGCTAGGCGGTTAGGGCGCTCGACTCGCAATCTGCGAGTCACGGGTTCGAATCCCCGTCACACCAAACATGCTCGCCCTTTCAGCCGTGGGGGCGTTGTAATGTGACAGTCAATCCCACTATTCGTTGGTAAAAGAGTAGCCCAAGAGTTGGTGTTGGGTGGTATAGTCTTACACTGCTAAATTAGGGACGGCTAGCGCAGATAGCCCTCGTGTAGCTTTGCGCGAAATTAAAAAAACAAACAAATTTATCTAAAAACCAAAAACATGCGTCATGTAAACAATGAAACAACTGAACAAACAACAACAACAAAAAAAAACAGCACAAACTAGACAAGTTCGTTGATCGTTCATGCTTCGTTTTAATCCGGGTTGACTTTTGAAGTGTTTCTCAAAAACTAATTGGAGAAACTATATGTGCTGTGCATACCACGGGTATCGAAACCCAAGTTTTAGCGTTATAAGTTTTCAGACTTGCCTCTGAGCCACTGGGGGTGGGGCGAGATTTTATTAATCAAACGCGTAGTTTGATTGGTAGATGTGCAAGTGATACATAATGTTCTTTTTTTTCCCCTTTTGTGCTTAACTGCAAACAAATAAACAATTCAGATCTGGAGTAGGTCGAACAGTAGAATAGGGAAATCTATGTATGCTCTGAAATAATTGCCAAATAAACAATTCAGATCTGGAGTAGGTCGAACAGTAGAATAGGGAAATCTATGTATGCTCTGAAATAATTGCTAAATCAGATTAGATTTAGAAAATGTGTGTTGAATTTTGGGTTTTGCTTGTTCGTTTGTTTGTGCCTACTACAGGGATTGAACCCCCAAATCTGTCGCTAAGCATTTAATTTTGTTTTTATAAAACGAGGAATGTCTACATTTAGACAGAATACATTATGATGAAGATTGGTTTTCATAAAAATGGTGTTACAGCTTAGAAGAACACTTGAAAAAAAACAAAAAACTTCATAATGAAAATATACTTGAATCAAATATCGATGAAAGAATACACAGTTTATGATCAAGTACAGAGAAGCGATTCAGTGTTAAGTCTTCTAATGAATAATGAACAGCTATTCAGTGCCTGAAAACTTTCTAATGGAGGAAGTGATAAATTGGAAAATTAATGATGTAAATGCTGATGAAAGGCTAGAAATGTCCTAATGCTAATAGAATGCAGTCGTACAGTAGAATCATAATTAAAGTGTTAGAATTTGGATGAAAACTTCCTAAAAGAGATGGGTTTTTTTTTAACATTAACCGATAAATAATTTCATCTTTGGACTTGAAAGGAAGTATGAAATGTGCGAAAATGCCAACAATAAATCATTGTATGTAATAATTTTGCCTCAATTTCAATCACTTTCTTGAAAGAAAAATAAACAAGGAGAAAATCAATCTTATTTTTACAAATGATGAAATTTATGAGAGTCCTAAGTATCTATTAATCAGATAAGTCATTCTGTTAACAGTATCTTGCCAGCTTTGTATTGCCATTATTGTAACGTTTCACAGACTATCAACTGACAAAAATAGTTTCACACATATATGAAAGACAAATAAATAAAATTAGGCTGCATAATACTGAGCGATAATGGTTGTTGTTTGAAGTTAAGCACAAAGCTAGATAATGGGCTATCTGTGCTCTGTAAACCACGGGTATCGAAACCCGGTTTCTAGCGTTGTAAGACCGCAGACATATCGCTGTGCTACTGGGGGGCGTGATAATGGTAAAGTGTACCTAAGTAAAATAGGTATCCGAGAAGGTAGTTCCCTTGCAGAGGTGGGGATACACCATACATTAGTTTTAACTTCTATTTGCAAGATTCAAATGGTAATTGAAATGATATCTTAAAAATTAGAAACAGCAATGGGTGCTCCAGGCCCACGATGTCCGATATCTGAAACCTTCATAAACCACCGTATACAGATAAATGATAAAGTAAACTCCATAAAGTGACCTGAGTACGCTATCAGTATAGATTGAAACTATAAAGTAACCTGAAAGGTAACTTGTACAACAAGAAATAATTAATATTACAAGTGCACACACACACACACACCAGTAAATTAAAACCTATATTTATTTGTTCGACTGCGTTGAATCATCAGTTAGATACCTACCTGCTTTTCGACATTCGTGGCCATAATCCCATTAAAACCTCACTATGCTCGGCTAGAATTTAGGAGGTTTAAGATAATCCTGTATGATTAATATATAAATACTAATCTTTAAAATAATAACATTAGAATGTATCAATAATAGAACACACCACTTTAACAGATGACAAGAACGTGGTCTAACCACATAGAAACTGGGAAACATGAGCTGAGATTAAGGCAGTAACATCGAATAACGCTTATATTTTTATACAGCCTAATACACGTGTTTTCACGCCTACCTGCTTACTAGACGTTTTGAAGCTGCAAGTTGTAAAAGAAGGCTCGTACGAATGACAAATGATACTTCCATATTGAGGCTAGTGGTTGATATACGTTCAGCTTGAATTTATTTGACACCAAAATGATAATAAAAGAAAATCAATTTCTACACTTTTTTATAGTAATAAATATCTGGAGAAGGAGAAGAAAAAATAGCATAAAAGCGAACCCATAAAACAGTTTGTTAGTTTCGTAGAAATATCTAATGTTTTAATAGAAACAAGAAGAAAAACAAAGAAATTAAGAAAATGACGATGATGAACTGTAAAAAAAAAGTAATACTGATAACCTAGACCGAAATAAACACGAATTTTATGACAATTATAATAATCTATCTATACTAGCCCCCAGTGGCACAGCGGTATGTATGCGGACTTACAACGCTAGAAACCGTGTTTCGATACCCGTGGTGTGCAGAGCACAGATAGCCCATTGTGTAGCTTTGTGCTTAACTTCAAACAAACTATCTATAATATAAGTATAAGGTGATTCGTTTCACATACTTCTTGCTTATAAACCAAGTCATGTGTTTCTTATTTCAAACATAGGATTACATATTTCTTATTTCTGGACTTAGTTACGTGCTCCGTATTTAAAATCTTGGTCACATGTTTCTATTTCCATATAAAAATAAATCTAGCAAGTCTGTTTTATGACAAAACCATCAGATAATATATATATATAGGCTGTACTAATCTAATATTCTGTACTGGTCGAGGAAGAGGCATCATTTCATCAAGTGTAATACTTGATATACAGTTTTATTTTATCTTCTCAGCTTCATTAACTTTATGCAGATTGGATAATAATCTCTAAAGCACAGCTGTGTTTGATGTGCTTACGTATCTTGTTTCTCAGAAACAGATGTTTTTTTTATATATATTGTTCTTTAATTTTTTGATTTTTCAGCACAGGTGTGATATGACGTAAGATATTGAAAAGGATTTATTAGTCAATGATTTTAAAATGAAAAAGCATTATTCTACCAATAAATATAAGAAATTACCCAAGATTGCTCAGCGATAAGCCTAAGGGCTTATAAAGCTGAAATTCAGGATTCAATCCTCGCGATGAACAAAGCGCAAATAGCACATTGTGTAACATTACACTAATATAAACGTACACGCTATGAGAACACAATGAAGCGAAGAGTGCTGAATAAATACACATCTTAATTCTACGTAGGGTAAAAAGCGATAGGGTAAACAGTTGGATAGTTAAATATTGTTGTTTTCGCGCAATGCTACATGATTGGTGATCTTCTCTCTTTCCAACGTGAGGAATCGAACTCCTTGTAGGTCTATAAATTTACTGCTGAACTACCGGTGAGCAGTTGAATATTTGATTGGCAATTTTTTTTTAAGCTCGTTGAATGTTATTAACATATTTTAGATAGAAATTAACGTAGAAGGTATTGTAAATAAACGCACAGGTTCATACTAGGTTTGTGGTAGATATACAATAATTCAGTAAGGAAATATTAAATAAAGTGATTAGCTTTTATGCTATCAAATAACTGCTAACGTTTAGAAATCTCATCGTGCTGAATTAAATCTGCACGTTTAACACGGCGATATGCATAAGAACCAAAGACCTGTCGCACATTTGTAACAATTCTGATCTTCACTCAGCCCCCCTCCCCAGTGGCACAGCGGTATGTCTGCGGACGGCTACTGTTAGAAACCGGGTTTCGATATCAGTGGTGGGCAGAGCACGGATAGCCCTTTGTGTAGTTTTGTACTTAATTACAAACAACAACCCTCTCAGCTTCTAATTCACAAAGAGAAATCTGTAAAATACTACGCTGTTGTCTGTGACCTCAATGATATTTTTTGGATGTACGGTTGTTCGCATCAGTTAGTAAGTTCGTACTTGTCTATCAGATATCTGCTTAGAATTTGTTTAAGGGATGGATATAAAGTTTAACCCCAGTCACGTGGATAACGCATCAGACTTCCATCAAGAAAACCCAGGATCGAATCCAGGCCATTACCAACACCGAAGAGATTAGCAGCCGAAATGTGGGATAAAAACTACTTAATAATTAGAACTTAAATATAAAAAAATCATTAGTAATTATACTTAGGTGATCGTATAGAATATTAATAATGAGGATGATTCTAGAAATAATGTTCTTCTTTGGGATTCTCGTATAGTATTAAATCTGAACTTCACACAAAAAAACAAGTCAAGTTATTATACCAGATAAAAATGCTGCACTACAAGTCCAACACTAATTAACTTTGGCTACTTAGTTTGTTTTAACT
>NW_013671558.1:36780-38746 GCF_000517525.1 Limulus polyphemus
TCAACAACAACAAAAAATAACGATTTTACTCGTTTGTTTTAACTCTACATCTTTTCGTGTAAACCCTGTAAATTTACACACAACAACAACAAAAAATAACGATTTTACTCGTTTGTTTTAACTTTGCATTTTATAAACCCTATAGATTTACACACAACAACAACAACAATAAAAAATGATTTCAGTTACTTGTTCTATACCTGTTTACTAATTTCTTAACGTAGTCCAAAGAAGAAGCATCTAACACTATTTTTAGAAGAATTCTTTTAATCTGGAAAGTAATGATAGTGCAGTAAAATATCCAGTTTTATTTCGTGAAATACATTAAGTATTTCATCAGAGAAAGGGGTTTGATTGGTTATAGATTTATAGAATAATGTGTGAAGTCAAGCATACTAGTTGTGTCCCTTCGGCGAATGGAATATGTGAAGTATAAAAGGTTTGAAAAGCAAAGTTATTTTACAGACTTAACCAGTAATAAAGTTTTGAACTGCTAATTAATTAAGTGTGGTGAAGCATTATGAACAGCGCCTCCTACAAAGAAGCCTAGTTTCATTTCACGTTGTCCAATATGGATTACCCCGAGCCTTTCAGGCATGATTAGTGGGGATAAATGAAACATGACTCTTTTCACTTGTTATTAATCATCATTCCGCAGATTTGAAACTTCTAATTCACTGGTGCGCTTGCTTGGATTGGACAACATCTGGCAATTTTTACTTCGTTGCTCAGTGGATTGGCAACAGGAGGAGCAAGGGGCCTAGCTTCAAATAATTAAGATGTCCAAAGTTTTAGCTCCCCCCACTATTTACAACAAATGTGTTTCAGAGAGAGAGTGTGTGTCCGATCGCCTTGTGCCTCCGCATTTATGTGTTTGTGTGTTTTTCTTATAGCAAAGCCACATCAGGCTATCTGTTGTGTCCACCGGAGGGAATCGAACTCCTAATTTTAGCAGTGTATATCTGAAGACCTACCGCTGTCCCAGGGGGGAGACTGAAGTTATATATATATATATATATATATATATAAAGTAACTTCTCTAATGTATAGGAGGCCATGCGACTCACCGTCGTTATATGTGTACATATAAGTGCGTGTGCTGCAGGGCGTGTTACAACTGAGCAGTCTTGCCCTTCCCCCAACTTTAAGCACCTTTCTGTTACCTTGCTGTTATTCTTACTGTCGATACAGTTCACAAATAAAACAAAGATGTATTCAAATATAAAAAAAAGTATTGTTTCGTTTCAAAAACTCAAGCATGGATTAAATGAAAATATTTAATTGCTGGAAATGAAAAGATATATTTAAATATAAAGAATTTTATTGTTTCGTTTTACAGACTCGAGCAGGGATTAAACGAAAACACATATACATTTATATATTCATGAATTCTCACACTTGAGCCTCTTGTTAAAGGTATGAAACAGCTAAATCTAAGTATTAACTAGTCGACTGTGAGATCCGCAGATATAAAGCTTTCGTAATCTGACTTTAATTAAATCCCGTGAGGTATGGTATACAGAGATCTAGGCATCGTTGTCTTTGTTCTTCTGAAGAGGAAACAATGAGAAACCCTACTGAACTGCAGGAACAGAGTGAATATAATAGAATTACATCTCAAACAAAGAGCGCTCTGGTTAGGCCTCAAAGATATAACAACAAAATAAATGATCTCAAGAAAATGTCATTTTGGTTGAACTAACTACACTTAGTTTGTATCTTTTACGATTTGGCTCTTTTTTTTTTAGCTTTGCAGTCCCCCCCCAAAAAAAAAGAATTATTTCCTCTTACTCAGCGGTAAACTTGAGGACTTGTACTCTAGAACTGGATGTTCGATCTCCGTGGCGACACAGATCAAATATCCAATTGCACTGCTTTACGCCTACAACGACGACAGAAACAAACAGCCCAAGGAAAGATTTTGTTTGTTTGTTTTTAATTAAGCACAAAGCTACACACGGGCTAT
>NW_013671558.1:39346-42004 GCF_000517525.1 Limulus polyphemus
CCCCAAGGAAAGATGAAAGATAAAGAAATTAAATTACAGAGAGAAATGTAACGAGCGTATTATGTCTTATTGGAGGTACAGTTTGTTTGTTTTGATTTTTGCGCAAAACTACACGAGGGCTATCTGCGCTTTTGGAGATCAACAGAAATGTCTTTTAGTGAATCTATCATGTAAGCGACACATATAAAATCGATAAACATTACACTTCACCAACTTAATCTAATTCACATAATAACACTAGTTGTTCATCCGATTTCATAATATAAGTAGCGTCTAAACCACAACCAGGCCTGTCATATCCCAGCCGGCCTGATGAGCACTGCTATTGATCGAAAGGCCTCGTCGGCACTGGATATATTAAATGTAGTGTGGTATACAGATTGTTTGGCATACTTGATTAAATATCTCCCTGTTGATCATATTTAAACATGTTTTCAGAAGTAAAAGAAAAATTCTGAACATTTAAACCCTCTGAAAACTTGGATCGCTGTAAGTTTGGATCATTATCCTAAAGCCTTCAACTGCAAACTACTCGCTTAATAATGAAGTTCCGCTTCTCTCTCATTGAGTAATTTTTTTTTACAACAGTTTATCAGCTGTTCTTATAATTAGTATGTATATTCAAGACTAACGAAGAGTCCAAAGTTCGAGCCGTATGCTGCTGAAGACGCTCCGCATCAGCTATGAGTTTCTTATAGAATATAGAACTGACAGTCAATCCCGTTATTAGGCTTAAAGACACAACATAGACTGGCTTCCATGCCTCTGGTCAGAAGTCCAAAATTAGGGAAAGTTAATCCAAATTCTAAGAGTTTCTGACCTGGCTATTTAGCTCATGTGTTTCATAAAGCACCATTAAAGTTGAAAATTTTCAATTGAAATACTGGTTAACCTAGGTTTTAATAGTGAAACAAAACAATTCTTCGTTCCTATAACGTTTATTGTATATAAGAAACTTTAGAAATGTTGGTGAAAGTACAGTATATACACGTTCCGGGTCATCACTTTTGTTTGTTGGATTTCTCTCCATGTTATCCGTCCCTAAATTTAAAATAATACACCAGTGGGAAATCAGTTAGTTAATACCAATCACCCTTTAGACTTCTCTTGTTACATCGAATTGTGGGATTTGATCGTCACTATTATAACGCACCCATGGCCCATAGTGTGGAGTCCAGAGTCTTTGGCGGTAACGGGACGCCGACCACGAACCCTCAGGTTCTCTAATTACTGGGCAGCGCTTGTGGCTCTTGGATTAGGAAGACACTTTTATGACTCGTGAAGGTTTGGAGGGTCAAGGTCATAGAAAACTCACAAATATAAAAAAAATCCATCTGTTAACATGGGTACTGATTTTTCACACTAATTATGCTCTATAACTTAATCAAAAGTGATCAGATTTTTATGAAACTAGGTGAACAAATGTAGAATATTATTCCACATTGTCCTGGCAAAAATTGTCCGTGCCTGTTGATCACGACGGACATACGGAAATATTTTCATATTATTTGAGAGCCGAATATGATATACGCTGCGTGTCGGAGATAATGCACTCTCCTGAACGCCCCCTCTAGTTATGTTTTGTAAATCTTGCAAAAGTTCGGAAAAATATTGATTCTTGAAACCTGGCTATAAAAAGAGATTTAGCCAAATGACATTAAACTGACATAATTGAAAATGTCTTTCAAAATTATTTTGATATACGTAATGTGACGCTAATTGTATGGTAATTGTCTTAATTAAGATGGAGATTTTTTAATAAGCATCATTCTATTAAACACTATTTTTACTGGAGCCAATGAAGAAATATGTGATTTAAATTCTTATCGGTCTTCCTGTATATAATACCACACCTATTGATAATTATGAACGTTAGTACCGTAAGAGCTGATGTCTTATCGACGACAGATATCAAAATAAGTTTCATTTTAAGTTTGATCCGACAAATATAAGTCGCGATATATCACTAACAGCGAGATATCCTTTAATCAATACGAACTGCGTCTCCATCTACAATCACCCAGTTTGTTAGTTTGTTTTGAATTTCGCGCAAAGCTACACGAGGGCTATCTGCGCTAGCCGTCCCTAATTTAGCAGTGTAAGACTAGAGGGAAGGCACCTAGTCATCACCACCCACCGCCAACTCTTGGGCTACTCTTTTACCAACAAATAGTGGGATTGACCGTCACTTATAACGCCCCCACGGCCGAAAGTGCGAGCGTGTTTGGTGGGACGGGGATTCGAACCCGCGACCCTCAGATTGTGAGTCGAACGCCCTAACCACCTGGCCATACCGGGCCTACGATCACCCAAAATAGGTTTATGTTTTTTTCTTGTTTCGGTAGCTCGAAATGCTTTTGTATATTCGCTTGTTTTAGTGAAGCCATGAGGGCTATCTGCAGCCGTCCTTAATTTTAAACGACTGACCAGATAAAAGGCAGCCAATTTCGCTTGTTTTGGTAAAGCCATGAGGGGTATCTGCAGCCGTCCTTAATTTTAAACTACTGACCAAATAGAAGGTGGCCGATGTCGCTTGTTTTGGTAAAGCCATGAGGGCTATCTACAGCCGCCCTTAATTTTAAACTACTGACCAGATAGAACTGGTACACAATTAAAAACATTTTATTTAGGCCTATCTGTGGCCTTCAAAAAGTTGAC
>NW_013671558.1:42025-46226 GCF_000517525.1 Limulus polyphemus
TACGTAGTACGTAGTAGTAGTAGTAGTAGTAGTAGTAGTACGTACGTACGTACTAGTAGTAAAAAAAAAAGAGACCTAAATAAAATGTTTTTTAATTGTGTACCAGTTTAACGTTGAATATTATTTATGATTTTAACTTAAATAACATGTTTAAATGGTAACTTTTTTCAATTGTTTAAGAAATTTATGTTAAATTCTCGTTGTCATGGTTAGTAGACTATATGATCACCTAAAAGTAAATGTTAATTATTTACCATTTTTTCGTTTTTAGGTCTTTATTTTTTAGTTTCTGCCCTACGTTTCGGTTGCTAATTTGCTGTTGTCTCTTGGGATATTCTGAGATTGACTGTTTGTAGTGACAGGAGATAGGATTCAATTCTGGGTCTTTTTGATAACACACCAGCTTTCAAGAAAAGAAGACCCATGACCGAATCTCGGCTCCTACCACCACAAACAGTCCTTCGCAAGACATCCCTGAAAAGAGCAGCAGACTAGGAGCTGAAAGATAGGATAAAATATAGCTAGTAATTAGTATGTAGGAAAAATAAATTAATGAGTAATTAACGAATATACTTAGCTGATTATATAGGCCACTAACAATGATAATGTAAGACATCCAATAGCCAAAATCTTACCCTACGTACTATGCTAAATTACTTTGAGATAGTGCAATGTGTATATATATAAAAAGTTTTGAACATATTTAAAGATGATTGCTGTTTAACGAATTTCACATTATCTACCAATACGTCGTATTTATTCATTATGCTATTTTCTTTGGATTGTTGGGCTAATATAGACATTATGTATCTATATAAATATAATAGTATTGTCTGCTGTATGTAACTACCAGAATTGGTTTGGAGGTTCATTGGATTCATGGGGAGATACATACAAACTTTCAGTTTTGCGTTTTGCATGAACGTTTTTGAGTTTTTACCACTACTTCGCCCCCTGCTGATGGATCTTCACCAAATTTGGTATGAAGGTTTGTTGGGCCCATGCGGAGATACATGCAACTTTTCGGTTTCACATTTTGTGTGTTTCAGTTCTTATTGCCGTTTTTTTTTACAATTACATATAAGGGAAGCAACTTTTCATGTCCTAAGATAACCTTTTATTAATCATGAATTTACATAAGTTCCGTCCAAGGGACGGGTACTCCGGTAGTAGTTATATAATCCATTACTGAGTGAAAGGCCTTGTCGATAATGGCGTACAATAGAAAAAGTGTAAATGAATAACAAGCAGTGACATACATGTTGTTATGACAACCGGTAAAGATGACGCAAGCACTCGCATGACAGGACTCGTGAAGATCGACTTGTAAGGTACATAAAATTAGCATTTTTAGAGCCCAGGGGCCCCGGATGATGATAATTAGTCCTACTTAGCATAGGCCCACTTGTAAGGTACATAAAATTAACATTTGTGGAGCCCAGGGGCCCCGGATGATGATAATTAGTCCTACTTAGCATAGGTCCACTTGTAAGGTACATAAAATTGTTATTTTTGGAGCCCAGGGGCCCGGATGGTGATATTTAGTCCTACTTAGCATAGACCCACTTGTAAGATACATAAAATTAACATTTTTAGAGCCCAGGGGCCCGGATGATGATATTTAGTCCTACTTAGCATAGACCCACTTGTAAGATACATAAAATTAACATTTTTGGAGCCCAGGGGCCCGGATGATGATAATTAGTCCAACTTTGTATAGACCCTCTTGTAAGGTACATAAAATTAACATTTTTGGAGCTCAGGGGCCCGGATGATGATAATTAGTCCTACTTAGCATAGACCCACTTGTAAGGTACATAAAATTGTTATTTTTGGAGCCCAGGGGCCCGGATGATGATATTTAGTCCTACTTAGCATAGACCCACTTGTAAGATACATAAAATTAAGATTTTTGGAACCCAGTTACAACTCTTGAAAAGGGCCGGCAAGGCAATCTTTGAAAACTCCTACAAATCACAACTAGAGGCTCTATACCCCCACACTTCACCCCCTGCCGTAATATTACACGAAATAATCGGATTTATTTTATTTATGTTAAAATGTAGAGTATTAGTCCACTTACATAAGATTGGCATAGCTTGGGCTATGTGTGGGGGAGGGGGGGTATTGTCCTGGGCCTTCGTAGGTCTAATACCAAGAAAGATGACGTCAAAATTATTGGAAATATTATTTTGTGGTAACATCTCACACATATTACCAGTTAATAATTTTTTGTTTCATACATGTGTTCAGGGCATAAAACATTCTGCTTTATTTTACACTGGAAACAATATAGACAAAAAACGTCACGTTTTCCTCCCACGTTTGTTTCGTTTCTGTAACATTTACCATTAGATAAATATGTGCAGTCTTTCACGTAATCTACCATTACCGAGCGTTAGTGTTTTTTGTACTTAAAGACATAACAAATTGAATTCATTGCTACACGTATAAAGTCTCGTCATTTCAAAA
Organism: Limulus polyphemus; assembly: GCF_000517525.1. Taxonomy (NCBI): domain Eukaryota; kingdom Metazoa; phylum Arthropoda; class Merostomata; order Xiphosura; family Limulidae; genus Limulus; species Limulus polyphemus. The sequence continues at coordinate 44,498 of NW_013671558.1, forward strand.
TTTCTGTTTCACAGGAAGTGGCTAACACAACGTGTGACTCTTCAAAATTACTCTTATATCTATACAATGCGTGATGTCCCATGGTTTAATATGACGGTTGTATTTAACTCGTATCCAGTTAGCCGAGCCTGGTCTAGCGGTTAGCCTGCCCAGAAGTCCGAGGATTCATGGTTCGCAGCGTGTTGCAGCAAATGAAGAAGAAAAAACGGGCTGTGCACTTTATAAGAGTGATAATTAAATCCCACTTTTCGATCAGGTAAGAGTTACCCAAGAGTTGGCGGCGGCTGATGTTTACTAAGTGTCTTGTTTCTAGTCCATCAGCTCAAAATTGAGGACGAAAGATGGCTCTTTATGTAACTTGTAACTTTGCTGGAACATTCTGAAACACAATTTTTATAGAGTCTGTTATTCTTCATTTAGTTAGCAGTATAATGTCAAACATCATTGGTGCATTGCAATGATACTTTATAACGGCATATTACTATTGCCATTAGTGTGGAAATAATTTTGCAGAAAGAAATTCCAGCTGTTTCTTGACGTGTTATTTTGTAGAGTTATATTCAGATTCTTATCTCTTCCGTGTTTGAATTACCTATTAAAAGTATCTTACAAAAATAACCTGTAATTTGCTTTATTTTCCTCATGCTATTTTATGTCAACCCAACCAATATTTATGTACTCAAGGAAAGCAGTTTTCAGTGCTTTTGTCTTGAAGCTTTACGATAGACAGAATTTTATCTATCTTTCTATTTATCTGTCTACCTGCCTGTTTATATATCTATCTATCTGTCTGTCTACCTGTTTATATATCTATTTACCAGTCTGCCTGTTTATATAGGCCCGGCATGGCCAGGTGGTTAGGGCGCTCGACTCGCAGTCTGTGGGTCGCGGGTTCGAATCCCCGTTCCACCAAATATGCTCGCCCTTTCAGCCGTGAGGGCGTTACAGTGTTACAGTCAATTCCACTATTCGTTGGTAAAAGTGTAGCCCAAGAGTTACCGGAAACAAACAAACAAGCAGATACGTAACACAGCACTATTTTTTTGAGCGGCTTTTGACTCCGGTACTCCTGCCTTATGTTTGGGCTTGGTATTTTTCAAATTGTAGGCCTATGTTTTCACACGAAACTATTACCAAACGAACAACTTCTGAGGAGGAACACTACTCCCTTATACGTTTACTTTTATATCTCATTTTTTCAGTTAGAATTTGTTTAAAACTATTTATTCATTTATTTATTAATCGTCAAAAAAAGTAGACCTTAATACACCGCAAAACTATCAAAAAGTAGACCTTAATACACCCCAAAACTATCAAAAAGTACAGGATTCAACGTCAACTATTGACAAACATGTAAAACGTAGACAGTACAAATCAACACTTCTTCATACACCCCCAGGGGCTCAGCGGTAAGTCTGAAAGCTTATAACGCTAAAAATAATGTTTCGATACCAGTGACGAACACAGCACAGATATCCCAATGTGCACGACTAAACCAGTGTTCTACTGATTACCCTGAGTAGTTGCACGACGAAATCAAGGATGTTTCATTCAACAGCAAATAGGATGGGTGCGTGGATGTGAAAAATAGGGGCTTTACAGTTCCCCCCCCCCCGATTTAAAATACCTGGTGGTGGTGTTAGTTAATTAGTATAAGAAAAGGAAGTTTTAGTAATAATCCGCTGAACAGTGGTTCAGCCAGAAAAAGAAGTGTTAATAATCATCAGTA
>NW_013671558.1:47215-55243 GCF_000517525.1 Limulus polyphemus
AAATTAGGGACGGCTAGCGCACATAGCCCTCGTGTAAGCTTTGCGCGAAATTAAAAAACAAACTAACTAGCAATACTGCCATTAAGTAGCTCAGACCGGCCTACTCTACACCTTGACTGTATTCTTAAAGTTAGGCCTAGCTTAACGTTGTTATTTTTACTGCCAATCGCAGATTTAGGCTTAGTTTACTATAACCTTTGTTTAATTGGAAATTTATGTGGACGTCATTTAGCGTAAGGTGTTTTGTTTTGCTGATACAGATCGTTGTCAAGTTATATTAGTTAAGTTGTGTAACAGAAATATTTAGGTAAACAAATTTGTATTGCTCAGTATATTGTTGCCCGATAAAGCTCGCAAATAAAAGTATTTTAATATAGAGAAAAGTCCTTGTATAAGTGTACATATTAATTTTAAAAACTATTACGAGATATATAGTTGAAACGCGGATGAATTAGCATATCATTTGCATATGCATATTAATTACATATGATGTCACACTTCCGCCCTTCTAGAATGCCCCCCTTACTACTAACAGCCGTTTGAATCGCTCATCATATGTAAATATTCTGAAATCAACAGCTGATTTAAAATACCCGTATGAATCACCATCATGCACCACCTGGAACCAGAAAGTAAGTTAAACTAACCAGTTTTTCGTTATTACTGAACTTTTATCTTGTGTTTGTATCTAAAAATACTTCATAATAGAAATTACAGACTACAAATATATTCAACTAAAACCAACCTTAACATCTTCATATTGTCAAGTTGCTATAGGCACCCATGACGTCATTGTAGGTTACTTCACCGAAAACATTCAGGTTATCAGGTTTTAAATTTGTGTTTCAATCTCTTATAGTATATTCATTTTAAATATGTATGTCAAAAGTCCATTTTTTTTTCTCGTAGAGATCGTTTACTAAATCATGGAAACAGGAAAGATGTTAGTTTTGCCGTTATATACTTCTTGAATTCCAAACAGTAATTTCAGTATTACAGGAAATGTCATCACTAAATCAAGGTAAACAAAACTATAACTTGATAGAAAAACTAGAAAAACAAACAAACTGAGTATTACAGAAAATGTCATTACTAAATAAGATATAAAAAAAAATCTAACTTGATAGAAAAAGTAGAAAAAAAGCAATAACAACAAACTGAGTATTACAGAAAATGTCATTACTAAATCAAGGTAAAAAAACACTAACTTGATAGAAAAAGTAGAAAAAAAACCCAATAACAACAAACTGAGTATTACAGAAAATGTCATTACTAAATCAAGGTTAAAAAAACTCTAACTTGATAGAAAAAGTAGAAAACCCAATAACAACAAACTGAGTATTACAGAAAATGTCATTACTAAATCAAGATATAAAAAAAAAATCTAACTTGATAGAAAAAGTAGAAAAAAAGCAATAACAACAAACTGAGTATTACAGAAAATGTCATTACTAAATCAAGGTTAAAAAAACTCTAACTTGATAGAAAAAGTAGAAAAACCCAATAACAACAAACTGAGTATTACAGAAAATGTCATTACTAAATCAAGGTTAAAAAAACTCTAACTTGATAGAAAAAGTAGAAAAAAACCCAATAACAACAAACTGAGTATTACAGGAAATGTCATTACTAAATCAAGGTTAAAAAAACACTAACTTGATAGAAAAACTAGAAAAAAAAACAATAACACTTAGTATAGCAGGAAATGCCATTAGTAAGTCAAGATAAAAACTGACTCGACAGGAAGAAACTGGAAATAAAACATCGAGTTGAGTTTGGCAGGAAATGACATTAGTAAATCAAGATAAAGAAATAATCCAGTAGGATAAAACTAGAAATAAAACAGCAAGTTGAGTTTGGCAGGAAATGCCATTAGTAAATCAAGATAAAGAAATAATCCAGTAGGAAAAAACTAGAAATAAAACAGCAAGTTGAGTTTGGCAGGAAATGCCATTAGTAAATCAAGATAAAGAAATAATCCAGTAGGAAAAAACTAGAAATAAAACAGCAAGTTGAATTTGACAGGAAATGCCATTAGTAAATCAAGATAAAGAACTAATCCAGTAGGAAAAAACTGGAAATAAAACATCGAATTGAGTATGGAAGGAAATGCCATTAGTAAATCAAGATAAAAACTGACTCGATAGGAAGAAATTGGAAACAAAACAGCGAGTTGAGTTTGGCAGGAAATGCCATTAGTAAATCAAGATAAAGAACTAATCCAGTAGGATAAAACTGGAAATAAAACAGCGAGTTGAGTTTGACAGGAAATGCCATTAGTAAATCAAGATAAAAACTGACTCGATAGGAAGAAATTGGAAACAAAACAGCGAGTTGAGTTTGGCAGGAAATGCCATTAGTAAATCAAGATAAAATCTATAACTTGATAGAAAGGAACTTGAAACAAGTACATGATGTAGAATACCATATGAAAAGGATTTAAAATGTAACAAAGAAACTCAAGAGCTTGTGTCGAAAACGAATTTTTGAAGACCTGGGGATCTGGATTCGAACCCAGTTATCTACGTTGTATCGGCCGCTTTCTTTCTTCTTGTATCTGTATTAATTGATAACGGTGTACTTCTAATAGTCAGTTGCTATGATAAAATACAAACGTTAAATAGTAAACTGAAAATGGATAGTTGATTACTTATTTCCAGTGCGATCTCATTAGTTGATTGCAAGTGTAACCCAATAACACATTCGTGCACTAACCTATTTTAACTGGTGAAGTAAGACTTCGAGAAAATAGAATAGTCAAATTGCCCCACGTGTTTCTTAACAAGTTGTAGTACGTGCAACGACAATGAAGCAGAAGTGAAGTGGGGTAAATTCAATAGAAGTAACATATATTAGTATACCACATTTAGTATGTGGCCCGGCATGGCCACAGATAGCCCTCGTGTAGCTTTGCGCGAAATTAAAAACAAACAATTTAGTATGTAGGTGTGTAATCCCCAAATTGATTTAGCTGTGTGTTTTTTTTTCTTTTTGTTAGAGGTATTTGTCTTTATTGCGCTGGTTCACCTGTTCTTTGTTTATATCTTCACACATTTTCGTTGTTGTTACTTTTTTCTGTTCTGCTACCGATTTATTAGAGTAAATGAAACAGGAAACGATAACGTTTTATCAAAAACTATCGTAGACTTGACGGCATTTCTGTTGTTCTATATGGTATCAGTAAGCCTCTTTAGATTAACCTTTATGGAACGGACAAGAAAGGGATTTAAAAGAGGTTTTTTGGACCTTCGTATAACGTACGGACTATTATGTTAGTAAAGCCTGGTGGGAAAGGCTTGATAATTGACATTTCAGGTAAATCAAGGAAAAAGTCATGTTTTATTGTTGTATTGAGTATTATTTTTATTAATCCTTATAAAACTCACTGTATTCCAAGTGCGTTGTTCCGGATGTGGCTCAGAGGTGAGTACTCCCAGAATATTATTCCAAAGGTTCGGTTGCCAGAAAAATGCGCTTTCTTGGCACTGGATTTATGGATTCCAGCCAAGGCATTAATGTTATAGATCCTTGCTTCACTTACAAGGGCTGGTTTTTCCCACGACAACCAATCTTAGATATTCAACTGACCTTCCTCCATTTTTTCCCGTCGGACAACATTTTTTTTCTTTCTTTAAATTTCTTTAGTTTTTTTTTCTTAACCAGTTGCTACATAAATTTTACCACGAGCTGGGTGAAGGAAAATTTGCAATTTCAGAACATTCCAGATATTAACGCTGTAAAGTTAACTTGAGTGCTGATTGACTAGCTGCCTTCCCTGTAGTCTAACAGTTCAAAATTAGGGACGTCTATAGCAAGTAACACATGTGTAGTTTTGCACGAAAATTCTAAACAAACCTAAATGGGTAACTTTATAATTCCTTAGTTTATTTACTTATCTGTTTTTAACTGTCACATGAAGGACCCCTAGTAAGATAAGAATGAAGCTACAGTTTATAATAAATTTCTTCCCGCATGATCCTAACTGGATTAATTTTGGTAGGTGTTAACATTATATTTTAACCAGCTGGATCCTAAAATAATTGTAACTCTACGTCGCTAATGGATTTAAGGAAAATTTATGATATAGAAAATATCCATCGAATTTGGAATTAAAGTCGAGTATTGGAGAGCGACAATGAAAATTTTAATTTACACATACCAGATACAAGTTTTTTTTGTTTAAGACTTTTTATGCAAAGCTACACAATGAACTATTTGGGATACTATCACCTGACCAAATATTTGAGGTTTGAGTGTCACTATTGTAATGCACCAATGATCCCAAAGTGCGGAAAACTTTTCAACTGCAACAAGCCATAAACGTCGGATTATTTGCAGTCAGGCACGCTAATCACTAAAGCCACGCCCGGCCCCACAAATATAAGCACAGTTTAATAAAAATCGTACATGATTAATCGACAATAAACATGTCTTAAGAGGAGAGTTATCCATTCAAAGAAACAAAGAAATCACAAGTCGATGTAAACAAAAAAGAAGGGAGTCTCTGGTTATCCTTGTTTTTCCATTTTCTTTTAGCTTTCTGTGCTCATGTGGGAACCTTTGTTATACAGAGAAAAACAGTTTCAAACATCCTGAAGTCAAATCGAGATATAGTTAAAACTTTCTTGACATGGTTTCTGTAATATCTTCCTAAAAAGGTACTTAGATTTACAAAGGTATACCTAGCTGATGCACTGATGTTTGCGACTGTTGGCGCAGTCGATTTACTGTGTTTTCAAAAAACTAAATAAGATTACCTTTTCGGTAGATGTTATATACTTTTCGTCTGTTATACCATGTTCCGTGCTTTCAAAAAAAAATGGGTTCAAGTCCCAATAAGCTTACATAGTTATAGGGATATCCTTAGTACTTTTATTAAATACTCTGCTTTCGAAGAAGTCGTATACCGTTCAATACAGAGTATTCTTGTGTGAAAATAAATGTCAGTCATACATGTGTACATAGATTTACATCTATGTCTTAACATAGATATATAATTAGAAGAGTTCACATTTCAATTTCTGGTCTGGCACAGTCTGGTGATTAGGGCACTCGACTCACAATCTGCGAGCCGTGGGATCGAAACACGTCGCTAAAAATGCTTGGCCCTTTCAGCTGTGGGAACTTTACGATATGCAGGTCAATCTCACTATTTGTTGGGTAAAGAGTAGCACAAGAGTTGCAAGGGTGTTGTTGACTAGCTGCCTTCCTTCTAGCCTATCACTTCAAAATTAGGGAAGGCTAACACAGATAACCATCGAGTAGCTTTGAGTAAAATTCAACAAACAAACATTTTTTCTTTCTATGCAATACAATTACACAGATAGGAACCACTGAAAATCGTTCTTCAATATTAAATCTCATACAGATACGAGTCTATTACAATATCAAAAACTATTTACCTGACAGTCTACTTCCCACCAAAGTATGTCGACAATTATTGCTTTTTTTTCGATATTTTAGATGATATATCAGTACATGCGAACTCATATACACATAGCTATCGGACTGTGTTAAACATAACTAAAATCACATGGAAACCGGAAATTAATCTCGTTCTCAACACTGTAAATATCACACACACACACAGACTGCATGACAAAGATCCATATATAACTACAGACACAAATATATACAGATATATAAAGATAGTCATATATTTACTTAAGCAGCTGACAGTTCTATATCGTAGAAGCTGAGTATGGCGTAACGGTTAGCATACTGGGCTGAGGATCGGAAGGAACAAGTGATTTGATGCTGAACTCTTTCACAATTTCAACTGTGAAGTGTTTATAACTTTCATAATCAACCTTGGTATGTTGCTAAGTGTCACCTTGTTGGTGCTGACTGGTTACATTCTTTATGAGTAGTAGATCTAAATCTAAATCATATCGCATAAGCCTAAGGTGCTGTTGAAATTGAAAACACCTACGCCATTTTATTTCTTATAGCGCGAAACTTTTTTGTCTGATTTTCAATTGCTATTTGACTAAATAAAAGTCCAGAACTAATTTTGGTTCACTTATTTCTTTTATAAACTTTGGATTTTAAGGAACGTAAAACAAAAGGTATTATAATTCCATTAATTATATTCCATTTTTGGTTTTGTAACATATGTAAGCTTATGAGGATTCGAATTGTTTTGTAACTTAAGTAAGCTTGTGGGAACTCGAATTTTGCTGTAACTTATATAAGCTTATGGGGATTACATTTTTGCTGTAACTTATGTAAGCTTATAGGGATTAGATTTTTGCTGTAACTTATGTAAGCTTGTGGGGGCTAGATTTTTGCTCTAACTTTGATAAGTTTGTGGGGGTTAGATTTTTGCTGTGACTTTTATAAGTTTGTGGGGATTAGATTTTTGCTGTAACTTTTATAAGTTTGTGGGGATTAGATTTTTGCTGTAACTTTTATAAGTTTGTGGGGATTATATTTTTTGCTGTAACTTATGTAACGGAATCTCAAAAGAAAATTCTTCAAGATAAAACTTTCGTAAAGCTAACAGAACCTCTTAAACACTCCTCAAAACAATGCTAAAACTTTTGTAAAGCTAACAGAATTTATTAAACACTCTTCATTACAATGCTAAAACTTTTGTAAAGCTATTAAGAAAGAAGTGTGTATCGTATGTGTAAACAAAAAATAGAAAAATCGAAAAGTGTTCTATTTTGAATTTGCGGGTTCGAATCCCTGTACCACCAAACATGCTCGCCCATTCAGCCGTTAGGTTACAATGTGGCGGTCAATCCTACTATTCGTTGGTAAAAGAGTAGCCCAAGAGTTGGCGGTGGTTGGTGATGACTAGCGGACTTCCCTCTAGTCTTACACTGCTAAATTAGGGACGGCTAGCGCAGATAGCCCTCGTGTAGCTTTGCGCGAAGTTCAAAAACAAACAATCTATTTTGAAAATTTTTTTTTCTGGTAAAAGACTGTTATTATTTACGTCTTCTAATATCTTTTGTATGGTTTTGGAGCGTTAAGTACATGAGAATATTTTGGTAATGAACTCATAATTTAATCACTCATTGCTTAAGGTAATGTTAATGTCAAAACCCAAAATGTTTCTATTGTTAATGTTTTAATGCTGATAAAAAAAGATTTTGGAAGTGCATTTATTTTCAAAAACTAAATTCATGGTTGTTAAACCTAAAAAAACAACAACAAGAAACAAACCCAGGTATAGCACGTGGTTCTTATCTGAAAAGTGTGGAAGGCAAAGAACGTAGTCAATGTTTCGGCCTTTCTTCTATATCGTCAACCGACAGGCATTTGGTAAAAATGTTGACTAAGATTCTGTCCGTTCACTTTAAGAACCATTGTCCACAAGCTGCTGGTTAGCATGTTGTGTACTTCAACATTAGTATTATCAGTCAGAAATGGCATGTCCTGATAATTCACAAAGACAACGTACGACTGTAATAAGAAACGTAACAGCATTTAGCCAGTTATTTCGAAGCTGAAATTCTAAAGTTATCTGAGATGTTTTGGAACAGTAGTGGAATATTCTGCTAAACGAAGGTATTCATGGAACTATGCACCTTAACGAGGTATATAAAATGGTGTCTGTTTTAGGGTTTGTGTAGAGAGTGAATATGTATTCCGTAAGCAACTATGCATACTGGTGCAGGTTATCGAAGACAACGGTGCGGAATTTGTGTTCACAATAGTAATGCAAGTTGTATCATACAAAGCTACACACTAGTGTAGGTTCCACATAAGTAAATGCCCGGCATGGCCAGGTGGTTAGGACGCTCGATTCGCAATCTGCGGGTCGCGGGTTCGTGGGATTGACCGTCACATTATAACGCCCCCACGGCTGAAAGGGCGAGCATGTTTGGTGGGATGCCTATTCGTTGGTAAAAGAGTAGCCCAAGAGTTGGCGGTGGGTGGTGATGACTAGCTGCCTTCCCTCTAGTCTTACACTGCTAAATTAAGGACGGCTAGTGCAGATAGCCCTCGTGTAGCTTTGCGCGAAATTCATAACAAACAAACTAAAAGTGAACCAAACAAATGCGTAGGAACGCCTCA
>NW_013671558.1:56007-56994 GCF_000517525.1 Limulus polyphemus
GATGCAGGATGTAGTAGACAACAGGGTACACAGATTAGGTTTTGAGTAGACAAAGGTGTACATTGATGCAGGATGTAGTAGACAACAGGGTACACAGATTAGGTTTTGAGTAGACAAAGTAGTACATTGATGCAGGATGTAGTAGACAACAGGGTACACAGATTAGGTTTTGAGGAGACAAAGGTGTACTTTGATGCAGGATGTAGTAGACAACAGGGTACACAGATTAGGTTTTGAGTAGACAAAGGTGTACATTGATGCAGGATGTAGCAGACAACAGGGCACACTGAAGTTTCCATCTTTACATCAGTATACATTGGTGCAGTTCTTATCTAGACAGTGTATTTACACTGCAGTAAGTATTCAGACTTTTCAATGATTATTTCTAGAATTTAAAACCAAACCTCTTTCAATATGTTTAGATTGACAATGTTGAACTATTTGTCATTTGGTTTCAATGATGTGCCTGAAAAGTTAGATTATTTTCGTTCCGAGTGTTAGAAAATTGTCTAATTATATTTGTTTGCTAGGGTGGTAAAAATATCATTGTTTCGGATCTAAATGTCACATTGTCCCAGTCCCAAAGGATCGTGAAGTTCTTTAACAATAGAAGGTTTTGTTGATATAGTGTTTCTGTTTAAGCTTAATTAAAAAAAAACAAAAAACAACTTGATATCCTATATAAGACGAAAATGGTGTTTCTTTTCGTGAATTTACAGGGCTCGTCAGTCAACCATCAACAAATGTGTACGTCACGGCTTGGAGTACCGCCCACACAGTCAGAACGTAGATCTCTTGCGTTTTCATTCTAGCTCGAGCTATGTGGAATTACACAAATGTTGTCTTTTATAGTGAACTGAAACACATAGAATAGAATAGAATACCAGTTACTGTCATCTAAACCTAAGTATTTGGACGAGACCAAAAAGGAAGCTTGTTTGTTTGTTTGTTATGGATTTCGAGCAAAGCTACACGAGGGCTATCTGC
>NW_013671558.1:57941-58516 GCF_000517525.1 Limulus polyphemus
GTTTTATAATCCAAGTTAAAGAAGACAAGTGTAGTTATCGCAGGTGTTCGAACTGATGACCGTTCTGGTCCAGGCACTGCTGATAACATTCGTGATGTTTGCAATTCCATCTGTCATCATCTCATTTGGTATTTTGGCACATTCTCTTTCAATTGCTGCTTTCACCTCATTGATTGTTGCAGGTTTTTGTGCTATAAACCTTATCTTTGAGGTATCCCCATAAAAAAAACGTTCTCGCACTTCCAGTAACACTCTAGGATAAAGGTTTTTGTGCTATAAACCTTATCTTTGAGGTATCCCCATAAAAAAAAACGTTCTCGCACTTCCAGTAACACTTTAGGATAAATTTCCTTTTCTCAAAGCTTAGTCTTGCTTCTGCCATTACTTCAAATCAGTTGCACCTGTAAAGAAAGAAAGTTTAAGTGAGTTATGAGCTCTAAAAGAGTCTACACTTGTCTTCTTTAACTTGAATTATAAACTTAGATATATCTTAATAAACATTGTATTTATAAGCATTCAAAGTGTGTATAAATTTTTTTGGGACACCCTGTATATATATATATATATATATATAT
>NW_013671558.1:59388-60342 GCF_000517525.1 Limulus polyphemus
TGATGTCTTTTTTTTTGTGAAACTCTGGCCTTGAGTTTTAACGTGAAAGAAAAGATCTCGCGACGCGCTGTGTCCGTCGCGAGGATCCAACCCCGAATTTTAGCGTTTAAAACCTCCAATCTTTATAGCTGAGCCACCGGATACGCCTTTGTTCCTTTAACTACGGTTTTGTTACCCGTGGTAGATTTCAAGTATTATCAATTGGGGAAACGTATGGCAACGACAAAGTACGTGTTTTTACTCTCTGTTACTTACGTTTAAGTGACTGAGGTAGAAGTCAATCTCATAATATATATATATATATTTAAGTAAATTGTTTCCGCTGTTGTAAGTCAAATGTATATTGTAATTTAGAAAAAAAATGTTAGTGCTAAGTTAGAATATATGCACAAATGAATGCGAGACCGTAAACTATCAATTTATATATGTAATCTATGTCTGGAGTTTTTTGTTTTTCTTTATAATGAACAGATCCCAAATAGCTCATGTTTTGTTTTCTAACCACCTACAGTATTTATATACAGGATATAGTGAGCGGGTGATATGATTCTGTAAATGAAACATAGAAATTCAGAAGCTTTGTGTTTAACAACAAATAAACCAGAAAGAAATTTGGACACTAAAATATTGCGTTAACTTCCTTAAAAAACCCACTAATAATCTAACTTTTTTAACGCAAGATTAAGATAAGCTATAATTTTAAGTTGTTTGTATTGGGTTTCTATTGTAATACAAATTCCACCTCAGAAGACAAAAAATTTAATACGTTATATTGAAAAGAATGTCATGTCCCAAGCACATCATTCCTCCTTGCAAACGTTCCATAATCCATCTCGAGGACGACCGTTTCCCAGCGCCCGTTTCAGCAGTCCGATCGCACAGAAATCCCTCGGCGAGTTTACTTGTACGTATTCGAATGGAATAGCGTGAGTACATGTTTCATTTTGTAGGTGC
>NW_013671559.1:0-6236 GCF_000517525.1 Limulus polyphemus
CTCTGGTGACAAAAGAAAATGCTTGAAGTCACAAACGTGTTTTTATTTTTTCAACTAATTTTGGTGAATTATTGAAAAGCCGTTGTCCATCAGGATGGAAATGAAACACTTGGAGGGGAAGTGATTAACTCTGAATGTTATCATTTCTTCTAAATATATCAAAGGGATCGATTCCTGCTACGTGAGAGTTCCCCACATTATTGCACAACCTTCAGGAAAGCACGAGCAGGATCAAATGCCTTACATGGGTTTCTTTATATATGGACTATATCGTCAGTTTGTTTGTTTGTTTTGAATTTCGCGCAAAGCTACACGAGGGCTATCTGTGCTAGCCGTCCCTAATTTAGCAGTGTAAGACTAGAGGGAAGACAGCTAGTCATCACCATCCACCGCCAACTCTTGTGCTACTCTTTTTACGAACGAATAGTGAGATTGACCGTCACATTATAACGACCCCACGGCTGAAAGGGCGAGCATGATTGGTGTGACCGGGATTCGAACCCACGACTCTCAGAATGCGTGTCGAGTGCCCTAACCACCTGGTCATCTATCGTCAGTACCGAACAGCATGAAGCATCGTTTACTAGACCAGAAGAAAAACGATTTCAGTCATTCATTGTTCGTAAATAGTTTGAATCATTTGCATGGTAAGACTGGGGACAACTAAACCCTGAACAATGTTAAAGGTATTGTTGGTCGTTATCATTGTTAATAGTCTCTGATAAAAGGGATTGTTGGTCCCTTATCATTGTTAATAGTCTCTGATAAAAGGGATTGTTGGTCTCTTATCATTGTTAATAGTCTCTGATAAAAGGGATTGTTGGTCACTTATCATTCTTAATAGTCTCTGATAAAAGGGATTGTTGGTCCCTTACCGTTGTTAACAGTCTCTGATAAAAGGGACTGTTGGTCCCTTATCATTGTTAATAGTCTCTGATAAAAGGGATTGTTGGTCCCTTATCATTGTTAACAGTCTCTGCTAAAAGGGATTGTTAGTCTCTTATCATTGTTAATAGTCTGTGATAAAAGGGATTGTTGGTACCTTATCATTGTTAACAGTCTCTGATAAAAGGGATTGTTGGTCCCTTATCATTGTTAATAGTCTCTGATAAAAGGGATTGTTTGTCCCTTACCATTGTTAATAGTCTCTGATAAAAGGGATTGTTGGTCCCTTATCATTGTTAACAGTCTCTAATAAAAGGGATTGTTGGTCCCTTATCATTGTTAATAGTCTCTGATAAAAGGGATTGTTGGTCTCTTATCATTGTTAATAGTCTCTGATAACAGACCTCAACAAACAGTTCGTGATATAAACACTCAAACTGGGCATATACATACCGATTATCATGTTTGTTTGAAAACGTTACCAATTGTCTTGTGGCCTACACAAATCTCCATATTTATAGTGTTAACGCACTTACCTGAATATATGACATTGTCACTCTATTCTGCATATGCGAATAAAGGGAACGTTTGTTAATTAAAAGGGTCTTAATTGTTATCTTGCAACGTGTTATTTTGCCTTAGTATAGAATATTAGATGAGAAGATAAAAGTAAAGCTGTATTTCTAATGTAGTAATATATTGTTACGTCACACCAAAAATTTGAAAAGTTAATTTATCTATTTCTTCTTTTTTTCAGCACTATGTCTTCAAACACCTATTCTACTACTATTTTTTGCCTTCTGTTGATTTCCTTATCACTTGCTGGTGTGCTGAAAGCCGAGAAAGATAAATCTTATTTAGACACAACATTTAGCTTAAGAAACAGTTTGGAACAATCAGTAAACGAAGAGCAAGATGAACATTCTCAACAACCAAACTACTACGAACTTGGAAAAATGGGTGATTACCAATTTGAACCCTCTGAACAGCGAGTGTCATCAGAGGATTCTCTGGTGGTAAAAAGGTCCAAACATTACCCTCAGCAGTTCAGCTCCGTTTTAGGTTTTGGTAAACGATTCGACAACCGCTTTGCCTTTGGATTAGGCAAACGACCCGACAACCGCTTTGCCTTTGGATTAGGCAAACGACCCGACAACCGCTTTGCCTTTGGATTAGGCAAACGACCCGACAGCCGCTTTGCCTTTGGATTAGACAAACGACCTGATAGCCGCTTTGCCTTTGGATTAGACAAACTACCTGACAACCGTTTTGCTTTGGATTAGGCAAACGACACAACAACCACTTTGCCTTTGGATTAGGCAAACGACCCGACAGCCGCTTTGCCTTTGGATTAGACAAACGACCCGACAACCGCTTTGCCTTTGGATTAGGCAAACTACCCGACAGCCGCTTTGCCTTTGAATTAGACAAACTACCTGACAACCGCTTTGCCTTTGGATTAGGCAAACGACCCGACAACCGCTTTGCCTTTGGATTAGGCAAACGACCCGACAACCACTTTGCCTTTGGATTAGGCAAACGACCCGACAGCCGCTTTGCTTTTGGATTAGGCAAACTACCCGACAGCCGCTTTGCCTTTGGATTAGACAAACGACCTGACAGCCACTTTGCCTTTGGATTAGGCAAACTACCCGACAGCCGCTTTGCCTTTGGATTAGGCAAACGACCTGACAGCCGCTTTGCCTTTGGATTAGGCAAACTACCCGACAGCCGCTTTGCGTTTGGGTTAGGCAAACAATCTGACAACCGCTTTGCCTTTGGATTAGGCAAACGACCTGACAGCCGCTTCGCTTTTGGTTTGGGTAAACGACCTGATAGCCGCTTTGCGTTTGGTTTGGGTAAACGACCTGATAATCGTTTTTCTTTTGGTCTAGGTAAACGAGACACTTCTGACGATAATGATGATGCCACAGTAATGAATAGATTTAACCGATATAGTCATCAATTTAATTTTGGGTTGGGCAAACGTGTGGATAGCAGTTTCTCTTTTGGAAAGACGTCCTCAATTAACAATCCAACTATTGAAGATTCCCCTTTTGGTGAAGTCAAACGACCTTCCCACCAATTTCAATTTGGTTTAGGAAAGCGACCAGATAGTCGTTTCGCTTTTGGAAAGACGTCCTCAATTAACAATCCAACTATTGAAGATTCCCCTTTTGGTGAAGTCAAACGACCTTCCCACCAATTTCAATTTGGTTTAGGAAAGCGACCAGATAGTCGTTTCGCTTTTGGATTGGATAAGAAATACTCACTAAATGATGCTAATCTTGATAATTCGGCTTTTGACGAAGACAAGCGACTTTCTCGTGATTTCAGTTTTGATTTAAGAAGGCGACAAGACAATCGTTTCGACTTTGGCCTAGGAAAAGAACCACAAAATAATGACCCAAAAATACCCGAACTCATGTCGGCACGAGAAAAAAGGGGTATTCGCCAATTAAGCTCTAGTCTTGGTAAGAGACCCAGTAGTAGAGTTGCTTTTGGGCTTGACAAGCGGGATTCCCCCAATCACTATGGATACGCTAGGGAACTGGGAAAGAGAACTTCCATTGTTTTAAACCCTTTCTTACCTCCTGAACTAGAAGATTTCATGAAACGTCGATATCACTTCGGATTAGGTAAAAGAAACATCCAGTTTCAAAAAGAAGAAACAGAAAAATGAAAAGTTCACGTCCGACACCCGTTTCTTTCCCGGCCAATGCAGAAGAGTATTGGCAAATAAAAATGTAAAAAAAAAAACAGCAAAAAAATCCAACAATTTCCTAACGTAAACAACGTACAATACAGTGCAACTATTATAGATAAGCATACTGAAAAAAAAACAGTTGAAAGATAAAGTGTAATAAAAACTCAGCTATATAAATAAACTTATTGCATATCGACTCATTTAATCGTATTGAAGTTAAATATGAAAATATTATGAT
Organism: Limulus polyphemus; assembly: GCF_000517525.1. Classification (NCBI taxonomy): domain Eukaryota; kingdom Metazoa; phylum Arthropoda; class Merostomata; order Xiphosura; family Limulidae; genus Limulus; species Limulus polyphemus. The sequence continues at coordinate 3,831 of NW_013671559.1, forward strand.
ATGACTTGTGATACTTAAGTTGACGAAGTATTTTATGAATAATAAAGGGGAAAAATAAAAAAATACCGATTCAACTTACTTCATTATTTATCTAATTATATTGTATTTTTATAGTTACGTCTACTTTACTTTGATCCTTATGATGCTAGCCAATTGTAAACTAAACGTTTACAGTCTTACAACGCTAAAATACGGGGTTCGATTCTCCTTGGTGGACACAGCTGCTAGCTTAATGCGGCTTTGCTGTAAAACAAACGTGTGTGTGTGTGTTTTGAATTTCGCGCGAAGCTACACGAGGGCTATCTGCGCTAGCCGTCCCTAATTTAATAGTGTAAGACTAGAGGGAAGGCAGCTAGTCATCACCACCCACCGCCAACTCTTCGGCTAATCTTTTACCAACGAATAGTGGGACTGATCGCCGCATTATAACGCCCTCACGATTGAAAGGGCGAGCATGTTTGGTGGGACCTAAAACAAATGTAGAATAAACATCTTTGACTTACTTTATACAAATGTAATTGTATGTTTCAACATGGAAACACAGTGCTTGTATGTTTCAACATTGGAAACACAGTGCCTTTGTATTATTCTTCTCTAAAAATCTGAAGTTTTGAAGCTCTTATGATAAAAAATACAGTAAAATACAGTAAAGAAATACAGTAAAATACACTAAAAAATACAGTTTAAATCCATACTTCTAACACATAAATATGAAACTTGTAAAATTAAAGACTTATTAGTATTGAATAAATACAGTAAAATACAGTAAAAAATACAGTTTAAATCCATACTTGTAACACATAAATATGAAACGTGTAAAATTAAAGACTTATTAGTATTGAATAAATACAGTAAAATACAGTAAAAAATACAGTTTAAATCCATACTTCTAACACATAAATATGAAACGCGTAAAATTAAAGACTGATTAGTATTGAATACAGTGTTTCATAACGGAATATAATTTACAAGTTGTCTTGAATTTCACGGTTTTAATTAAAAGAACACTGGAAAGGCGTCTACATAAGCTTTCCAACTTTCCTTTAAAACACAGTTTTTATTGAACCTAAACTGAGATCATGTTTCTATCTATTCTAAAGACTCAATACCTAACTTATGATCATGATGTTTTATTTTGACAGAAATTACTTTCCTTCTATTGACTCTTGTACATGAATAAAGATTAGGATTATAATTCTGTTGGATAAACAGATGTATACGTCATCTCCCCTGTTTTGGAAACAACACGGAGATAAATGTGAGGTACTAATTGTAAATAGTAAAATCTCCCACAAAACACAGAGAAAAGTACACACTTGAATTTAACTACTTTCAGCGCCTAGAAACCTTGGGTTTCAGTAGTTCTTATCTGTCAGAGGTAAGTTTAAGGACTTACAATGCTAAAATGAGGGGTAAGTTTAAAAACTTATAATGCTAAAATGAGGGGTAAGTTTAAGGACTTACAATGCTAAAATGAGGGGGTAAGTTTAAAACTTACAATGCTAAAATCCGGGGTAAGTTTAAAAACTTACAATGCTAAAATCCGGCGTTCTATTCTACGTGGTGGGCATAACGGATAGTTCAATGTGGCTTTGATCTTACAAAACAAGTTATTACTTTCAATTATTGAGAGTTATGCAAGCAGATCTCGTATTATCATTAAACATTTTAATAAACTTTTAATGTACAAGCTGAATTTTGGAGAGATAAGTCATTCTAGTTTCTTTCGTTCTTGACTTTATGAGAGCATCAATATCAAAATGCTCTCGAGTAATCGGGTATCGGCTTGAGGGAATATAACGCTAAAAACCTGGGTTCGATACTAGCAGTGAGCACAGCGCGGATAGCTCATTGTGTAGCTTTGCACTTAAAAACAAACAAACGAATTACCAATGTTAGCAGTTTCATTACCATGTTGTTACCACATTTTTCAACCTGAAGACATCTCACTAAGCCTAAAAGGCAAACAGCCCTAACCACTAGGTCTTTTTATCGTAACAAATAATTTGTTTGGAGATAATGTTTTTATCCTCATAAGACAAGTCGGAAATATCTGAAAACATAGAAGTTTTCGGGAAACAAAATATATACTCCTCTGATTTTGTCATTAGGTGAAAAACTGTTAAATTATAATTCGTTAAACTTTTCTGAAACTTTCCGTCCACTAATGTTTGATAAAATAGAAATGGAAACACATAAAAAGCGCCATCTACATGTTATAACTATAAAGAAGAAGAAAAACATTTGAATCACTTTGTTTTTCAAGTTATATAAATATTTTATTATATTAGGTCGTCAAGAAATTAATGTTGCGTTTTGGATCACTTTCATTAATCTGCCCCACCAAAAAAAACAAAAAACTACATCATGTATAATAGTTAAACGAACCGCCTAAACGTCACGTTA
>NW_013671559.1:7180-10545 GCF_000517525.1 Limulus polyphemus
GTTTGTTTGTTTGTTTGTTTCTAATTATGCACAAAGCTACACAAGGGCTATCTGTGCTCTGCCCACCACGGGTATCGAAACCCGGTTTTTAGCGTTGTAAGTCCGCAGACATACCGCTGTGCCACTGGGGGACTTTTTTCTACACGAACTAACATCATTCTACTTTACTTTTGTTACTACTCCTTTCAATAAAGGTAATAAAATTGTCCCAATAATTATAGGCCTATTAACCTTACATCATTATTGAGAAAGGCTTATGAAAGTTTGATAAAAGATTATTTGTAAAGCCATTTAACAAAGTTTAAACGTTTATTGAATGGTCTACATGACCTCACTAGAGACAAAACGTTGCCTTACCAATCTTGTGACATTCTTTGAAAAGAATACTGCTTACGTAGATGAGGGTACAGCTGTAGATGTGGTGTATCTGGAATTTCAGGAAAATTTACAAGACGCCATATAAAAGGCTTGTTAAAAAAAGTTATCGATGTAGGTGTGGGAGATAAGACGGCTCATTGGCTGTTACAAATGGAGTTCAGTCAAACTGAATTAATGTCACAACCGGGGTACCTCAGGGCTCAGTCTTAGGACCTTTGCTCTTTTTGATTTACATCAGTGACATAGATGAAGGAATTGTCAATAAATTACATAAACTTGCTGATGATATTAAGGTCTTGGGTGCTAGCTGTGAAGAGGATTCTACAGCTCTTACAAAAGGATTTAGATCATTTAGTGAGTTGGGCAAATAAATGAAAAATGAGGTTTGAATTATAATAAATGCAAGATAATGCATGTGGGATATCTCATTGTTATGGAAGAAAAAATATCTTTGTGTTCTGGTTGGTCAGTTTCTTAAGCCATCCAAGCAATGTGCTGTTGCTAGTGGCAGGGTAAATAGGGTTATAGATCTATAAAAATATTGAATACAAGTATAAAGAGGTTATGGTATGAGTCATCTGTTGGAATACGTTGTTCATCTTGGGCTCCTTACCTCAGAAAGGACATTGAGTTGTTGGAAAGGGTTCAAAGGAGGGCTACTAGGATGATATTTTGGATGGAAAGGTTGTCACATAAGGATAGGTTTAAGATCTCTAGACTTGTTTTCTTTTAAGAAAAGAAAAGTTAAAGGGTATCTTATTGAGGTGTTTAAGATTGTTTGTTTGTTTGTTTTGAATTTCGCGCAAAGCTACACGAGGTCTATCTGCGCTAGCCGTCCCTAATTTAGCAGTGTAAGACTAGAGGGAAGGCAGCTAGTCATCACCACCCACCGCCAACTTTTTGGCTACTCTTTTACCAACGAATAGTGGTATTGACCGTCACATTATAACGCCCCCACGACTGAAAAGGGCGAGCATGTTTGTTGGTGTGAGGGGGGACCAAACGACAGTAGAAGAAGGCCATTAAATAAAGTTCAGGTGTCTGACACTCAGTCTAAATTCACGTTAAAAGATAAGTACAGTTTATAGATGTATAGAATATATATATATATAATAATAATAATAATGTATACCAAATCCCATGTCATAAATAGCCGAGAACTGCAGTTGTGATCCATATTAGACCAGCTAGATCAATTTTAGAGATCGTAGTCCAAAAGGAGCTTTATATGGACTTAGCTGCAGGAATCAACATGTGAAAGAGGATTTTGTTTGTATGCGTACTTTCCTATTGTCTTGTCACGAAACAAAGACAAAACGTATGCGTATAAAAGATACGTTCATCGTGATCTAACTATTAGGACATTGATAAGGATTATTTGTATACGTTTGAGTATAACCAATCTTAATATTTCCTGTTTTACTGGTAGATATTTGTTTCGGGAAAAAATAACTTGTATATTAGCATTTGATAGGGCGCTAATAAAAGTTTCCATCAACGACTATAAATAAATCAATTCATAGTTTTTCTTCTTGTGAACTACGGGGAAGGTAACTAGCCAACAGCACCAGCTGCCAACTCTTGGCACACTGAACAGTGAAATTTAATCGTCATTTTCACAGAGTATCAACGACCTCAAAGGACATTGTGCTTTTAACGAACGATGGGTCGCGAACCTCAAATCCTTTGATTCACGCACTAGCCTCTAGACCTCGTCCAGCCTTCCTTCGGTTTAGGTTTAAATGTTTTCCTAACGACCATATTGGCCAGGTGGTTAGGGCGCTCGACTCGCAATCTGAAGGTCGCTGGTTCGAATGGGAAGTCATAACAAATATCGTAATTTAGACGTTTATGGGAAGTCATAACAAATATCGTAATTTAGACGTTTATGGGAAGTCATAACAAATATCGTAATTTAGACGTTTATGGGAAGTCACAATAAAAACATCATGCAATGCGGTCACTTCGAACATCGAGATAACAACTGAGTCAAAGTAGGACTTATTGCAGCAATTCTTTTTCTAAATATTATTTCAAATCACCACGTCGTTCTAGCTCTATAAGAAGGACAATATATCATATCATTCAACGTAAAATTTGGCAACTGTCGTAATTTTTTTATCCCATTTTAGAGACCAGATAGGATGCTACTGAAACAAAGCTACGGTAGCTTGCTACTGATACAATGTTACATGAATCATGACGGAGATTAAACCATCGAGGAGATGAAAAAGAATGAGTCTTGAAATGTTATTTTAACTTCTTTGATGTAGCTTCATCAGAATTTACATACTTGTTAATCCGCACTCTATTTAAAAAAAGATTTCCGAGGGATTATTTTTTTTGTACTTTTAAATCACTATTTTAATTTACGAAACGTAATGTTGTTGTTGTTGTTTTGTGTTTGTGGTGTTTCTTCGTATCATATCTTTTTTTTTTTTTTTACAAAGATTAATCTAGGGCTGATATTATTTTATTTTAACGCAAAGTGGGATTGACCGTCACATTATAACGCCCTCACGGCTGAAAGAGCGAGCGTATTTATTTTAAACAATGTGGTACCTTAGCGGTATACAATGCGGGAATCGAATCCAGAATTCTATCATTATAAACCCTCAAGCTTACCGCTGAACCAACTAAGCAGCACGTCAACGTAGGGACACGATTATAATATATTCAAATAATGAATGTCCCCGTTTTCATTGACTGCTTTTTACTTAGATGCTTTGAATCGACACTCTAAACTATGGTAAGATGTCTTATTATATTAAAACTTAAAAGAGGGTTTAAAATATCCATCCGTTCATTGATGTTTGTAAACTTTCCTTTTACTCCTATTGCCACTACTTTTTACTGCTTGCTTGTTTGTTTGAAGTTAAGCACAAAGCTACACGAGGGCTATCTGCGCTAGCCGTCCCTAATTTAGCAGTGTAAGACTAGAGGGAAGGCAGCTAGTCATCACCACCCACCGCCAACTTTTGGGGCTA
>NW_013671559.1:11573-15346 GCF_000517525.1 Limulus polyphemus
CTTTCTATCTGTGACTATAACTTTCGATTCATTACACCATTATCTAATTGCGTTAAAAGTAACATTATCAGCAGAAGCTAAAAACATATTTAAAGTAACTTACTCTAAAAACACATTTTAAGTTTTTAGTTCTTAAAATACATTTTACACCTCGGTATAAACGTTTTACATGTTTGCCGACTTGAATGTCGCCTATACACTTTCACGGAGCGAGGTTCACCAACATACATTCAGTGTAAACTAAGTGACTGGAGCTGTATCTACACTGGGCACGAGTGGCGTCGCTTCGAAGAGTTCACGGCTCCGCTGAAATCGAATCTGTCTTTTTCTCTCTTTCTTCTCGGGACTCGAATTAAAATGGTCAATCAGAAGCAAGGTTAACACCCTTGAGACAAATAAAAACATGGAAGCACGTGAAATATGAACCAAGTGAAGAGATGTTCTCTGGTTGTAAATTAAGCACACAAAGAGAAGACATTGCCAGAAAGGACTGAATATCTCAAGCATTCTTAAACCTCTACTGAGAGAAGGCTGTTTTCTTATGATAAATAAATCGGGTGATCCCAAGGCTCCATAGTCATTGGATAACTTTAAACGGGGCTTTAAATGCCCTTAAACTGAAAGACATTAATTAACGTGTAGATTAATCATTACATTTTTGGCTAAGTTCCAAAAGATAAAAAAAAATGAATTTCTAAGGAATAATAAAAAAAAAAAGAGTTGAGACTGCATTAAATTGATTCAATTATAAAACTGTATAGTTCTTCACTAGTGTATACATTTGGAGTTGACACTAGGAGTGACCGGAATAACACTGAAATATACGTCCGGTTCATGTGATTATCGCTAGTCTTTTGGATTTCTTCCAATTCGCGTCTAGTGTGGATAGAGCTTAAGTTAAGATTGATAGAATTGTCTTATACTGCTAGAACAGATTTAGCTCGAACTCTCCATTCCTATCAGAATAATCACTATCTGTTCTTTGCGAGAAAGCATGTTTCAAAATATGAAAGAACCGTTATATCTTACTATTTATTACAAGAACCTTAATATATTACATATCATGCTACATATGTTACATATCATGCTACATATGTTACATATCATGCTACATATGTTACATATCATGCTACATCGAATAAAATATCTTCTCTAATGTATAATGACACCCCCACCCCCAGTGGCTCAGCGGTAAGTTCGGGGGCTTATAACACTAAAAACCTGACTTCTATGTCTGTGGTAGACACAGCACAGATTAACAAAAACTATAACGACAGTTTAACTTGAAAAACTTATACCTACTGGCAGACCTACTGAAAAAATGTAGTCCAACAATAATATACAAAAAATTAATCTTACCACTAAGAGAAACGTTTCCCACGTTCTTCTACAGTCAGAAAGGTTAAACATCATCTGTGGTATGTATTTTAAGACAGCTTGATAAATGATGACTGGAATGTGTTATAATGTTCTGTTGACTGATTATATTTAAGATGTTGCATGACTTTTTTTTTCAGTGATTATTTTATATTCTCATCTTAACTTATGCGGATAAGAGATGATCGAGAAACAAGGCCACAACATCTCTTTGTGAGAGTAATAATGACGATTTAACTGTATTAAGTATTAATGACGATTTAACTGTATTAATAACTAGAGATGCGTTCAGAAAAGCGCATTCATTCGCCACGCAGCGTTGATCATATTCAGTTCTCAAAAAATACAATAATGCGTCCGTCGTTATGAACGAACATAAACCATTTTTGGCATACAAATGAGTAATAATATTCTACATATTTCCACCAATCAAAATCAGATCATTTTTGAATAAGTTAGAGAGCAAAAACCGATACCCATGTTAACAGATAAGGATATTTTGATTTTCGTAACCTTGCTGTGACCTTGACCTTGACCCTCCAAAACTAATCACTTCTAATTTGATGACGAGGAACCCACTTTGAGACGGCTTGAACGGGTAATGAAGAAAAACTTTAATATAAGTTTAACATAACAGCAAATGTACAACGTTTCGACAAGGTTTTGTCATCATCAGGTGTGCAAGTTTAAGGCCTAGGCGTATCCTAATGGCTAACGTGCCAGGCTACAGATCGAAAGGTCGAAGGTTCGAGCCATGATGCCACTGGATATCCTCTTCCGCGCTTTTATTTGGGGGCACGTTTTAAACGTTTCAGTTTCATTGTTCGGTTTACAGAGCGCGATAAAGCTCTTGTGGCGACCGTACACCTTGTACTCCCTGTTGTCAGTTGTCCAAAATTATTAGTGATTGTTATATCTGAAACTAAATGGATTCTAGCTTTGGCCGTGACACATTAAGGTACCCCATATATAAAGAAACTGCATCAACGTTAAAAACAAAAACTTTTTAATGACACAACAACTATTATTTTTAGTTGTTTCACCCGTCTAGCTTCGATAACACAGTTACGACCATCAGGGCTTATGAAAAAAAAAATATATATATATATATATATAAGCTACATCAAGTTGGATTATCAGAAATTCCCCACTCTAGTTTTCCATAACTTTCACAGACACCTTGTCCATCTCTATTTCTTTATTTCATCAGTATTAATAATTAAGCTACCTTTATCCCCCAGTTTCAGCTTTCCTACTGTTGTGCAAATATAGGCTACTTAAATCCGATTTTCTTGATGTGTTATTTTTATGCCTCCGACACTACAAATAAAACGCTACTGCCAACACACCCTTTAGGAAGATGGCTTAAACTCGAGGCCTAGGAAGATTGAAAAAATCTGCCAATCTACTCGGTTTCATAACGGCGTGGTGTTTCTTTATCCAGAAAAAGCTAGACATGATCTTATCTTCCAATATCATAACTTTTCTCATGTTTTGTTCGCGATCTTAGCTATATTGACGAGATAAAGAAAACCGAGAACACACACTTGTTGTATGATCAAAGGGATAAGAAACTTAGCTGTCACTGAAGAAATTCAAAGATATTGCATATCAGATAGGATACTGACATAGCTGTGTTATTTATATACAGTCAAACAAACTTCGTAAAGAACTACCATTTTACGTCGTCCTTTGTAAAATTAAGTTTACTCTTTATACTGATTCTATTGCTTATTTTCATAATGAAATAAAAACTTATATTCCTCACCGTTTAACACAAGTTAAAATATGATTGTTTCGATGAAATATTATCAAAAGGCTTGAACTTTAACAGCTACTGGGTCGTGGAAATATATTCTCTTTTAAATTGTTTGTTTTTTTCTCGTTTTTCTGAAATTTATCAATCTATAATTTGTTTCAAAGGTATTGAAATTTATCAACTTATAATTTGTTTCAAAGGTATTGAAATTTATAATCTATAATTTGTTTCAAAGGTATTGAAATTTATCAATCTATAATTTGTTTCAAAGGTATTGAAATTTATCAATCTATAATTTGTTTCAAAGGTACTGAAATTTATCAATCTATAATTTGTTTCAAAGGTATTGAAATTTATCAATCTATAATTTGTTTCAAAGGTAAGTGAAATTTATCAATCTATAATTTGTTTCAAAGGTAATGAAATTTATCAATCTATAATTTGTTTCAAAGGTATTGAAATTTATCAATCTATAATTTGTTTCAAAGGTATTGAAATTTATTAATCTATAATTTGTTTCAAAGGTAAGTGAGATTTATCACCCTATAATTTGTGATAAAAGGTGATATTATTCGATTTTAAACGTTACACTAGTCAATATACAACATTACATTTTATCAGGTTGAATTAATTAATG
>NW_013671559.1:16307-25352 GCF_000517525.1 Limulus polyphemus
AATATATATATATTGTAGAAGTTTAATTGTTAATCTTAAGTAAATCAGGATGAAGAATTATTGTTCAGCTCATCAAAGATTTCTGAAATTAAAAGGTAAAATAAACATAACCTTACTTCTAACAGTCGGATATATTTTAGATACAAATAACAAACGGCTTTAGTATATAACTAGAATTTATCTTATTATTATTCATGCTGTTATCGTACGTAAAGAATAAAACCTAGGGCCTACTAAGGCCTAGTGGTTATGGCGCTCGGCATAGAGTCGTGGGTTCGAATCCTCCTTATTGGTGTTGAAATGATACGGTCAAACCCAAAACAATAAAACCTGTTAATTCTATTTCAATCGGCTAGGCCAGGGTTGATTATATTTAGAATTAAGTGTACATTTCAGATTAAGATTCTTCTAGTGAATTGATATTTCGGAATATATCTTGCTGGATCTCTGGAATTATGTTTGTGTATAAAATATATGATAACAGCAATAATTTTCATACACGTTTCTTTCTTTTTTGGTGCCAACAAACAGTGTTTGTGACAAGTTTTGGTTTCGATTTTAAAATGTGATGTATCAACTAAAATACGCCTATTAGTTAAAGTACTCAACTCGTAATGTGCGAGTCGCGGGTTCGAATCCTTTCACCGAACATACTCGATCTCTCAAACACAGGGTCTTTATAACGTGACAGTCAATCGCAATAGCTTTGCAAAAGAATAGCCAGGAGTAGGCGGTGGGTGATGTTGATTAGCTTCCTTCCCTCTGGTATACTACTTTAAAATTAGGGACGGCTAGCGCAGATAGCCACCAAGTAGCTTTGCGTGAAATTCATAACAAATAAATGGCCCGGCATGGTTAGGGCACTCGACTCGCAATCTGAGGGTCGCGGGTTCGAATCCCCGTCCCACCAAACATGCTCGCCCTTTCAGCCGTGGAGGCGTTATAATGTTACGGTCAATCCCACTATTCGTTGGTAAAAAAAGTAGCCCAAGAGTTGGCGGTGGATGGTGATGACTAGCTGCCTTCCCTCTAGTCTTGCACTGCTAAATTAGGGACGGCTACCGCAGATAGCCCTCGTGTAGCTTTGTGCGAAATTCAAAACAAACAAACCATAACAAATAAACCTAATTTAAATAATGAGAGTTGATTTGAAGTTAAGCACAAAGCTACACAATGGGCTATCTGTGCTCTGCTCACCACTGGTATCAAAACCCGGTTTCTAGTTTATCACTTCAAAATTAGGAACGGCCAGCGCAGATAGCTCTCGAACAGCTCGCGAAATTTCACAAACAAACAAACAAAACTGAAATGTATCAACTGTATATATATGCTCTACACGAATCGTGCAAGTCGGAGTAATGATAATAATTAAACTCAGAAGTCCACAGAGACGTTTACCCTAAACACAGCTACTGATGTAAAGTCCATCATATCAGCAATGAATACCATTTTGTCATCTGTAGATAAATGAATTGGGTTTGGACAAGTACTAACGTCATTTTGATAAACAAGGTTTCCACTCGCGCTTTCTTGATTCCATTTGTATAGATTAGACGTAGGCCTATTTGATTTTCCAGAATAAACATATCTTAATTCTGAACAAACCAAGTTTAAATAAATTGTAAATTAATCAACCACTTGTTTCGATCCTTCAAGTCCGGTCTAATGTTGCCTGATTAAAAGTTATTGGATTATAGATGACAACAAACTCTGCATGTCTCTTGAGTTGTCAGATCGTGTAAAACTATAGCTATATGCGCATGCGTGAACTAATACAATAACTTGATTATTTATTTCCGCTAAACAGATTCTTACGACGCATGTTTATATTATACACCAATACAATTAAACGCTAGGACTAATATAAAAGTCAGCATTCTATAGAAGACTTGTAACATATGTACATTGACTGCATTTTGTTCTCAGAAATCGCTCGTAATAGCTAAACCTAAAATACAGGTAACATATAATACTTTTTTTGACATGCATTATTCTCCGTAACACCATGTTCCGTATTTCTACGTGTTTCAGTGTTCAGCTTATTACAAAAAGAAGGATAAAATATGAGTTATAAAAGTATCAGTAATGGTTTTCTACCACGTCAAAAACATGCCTCGTCGAAAGGTGACATTGAATATAAAAACCGTTACATTTAAGTACTTTATTGAGATTAGTTAACACTGAATATTATCACAAGAAGTATTGCAAGATTACATAACTTCGTCTTTGTAGTTTTTCTCTTGTGGCCCTACATATATTTATATAATAAGAAGGTCGGGTGTTTCCTTACCTTCAGGGCCCGGCATGGCTAGATGGTTAGGGCGTTCGACTCGCAATCTGAGGGTCACGGGTTCAAATCCCCGTCACACCAAACATGCCCTTTCAGCCGTAGGGGCGTTATAATGTGACGGTCAATACCACTATTCGTTGGTAAAATAGTAGCCCAAGAATTGGCGATGGGTGGTGATGACTAGCTGCCTTCCCTCTAGTCTTACACTGCTAAATTAGGGACGGCTAGCGCAGATAGCCCTCGTGTAGCTTTGCGCGAAATTCAAAACAAACAAAAAAACTTACCTTCAGAGATTTAATTTAAAAATTTTCAGTCATGATTTAGGTATTTTTTCTAAATCGTAAAAAATCATATAACAGAAAAAAAACCATCAAATAATAGTTACGATTTCAGAGTTTGTTTTTTAACGTACTAACTTAAATGGCCTGTTGGTTAACTCGCAATCTACAGGTTGCGGGTTCAAATCTCGTCACCAAACATGCTCACCCTTTCAATCGTGAGGGCATTATAAAGTGATGGTCAATCCTATTATTCGTTGGTAAAAGAGTAGACCAAGAGTTGGCGGTGGGTGATGTTGACTAGTTACCTTCCCTCTGGTATACCGCTTCAAAATTAGAGACGGCTAGCGCTGATAGCCGCTAAGTAGCTTTGCGTGAAGTTCATAACAAATAAACCATAACAAATAAACCTAATTTAAATAAAGAGAGTTGGTTTGAAGTTAAGCACAATGGGCTATCTGTGCTCTTCCCACCACGGGTATCAAAACCCGGTTTCTAGCGTTGTAAGTCCGCAGACATACCGCTATGCCACTGGAGGTCAATAACGATAATAAAAAGTATTAATTCCCATGGAAATTCCACGTCTTTGTTGCCGACTATTTTTTGTTTATTTTCGTTTGTTTCCCCGAAAGGGACCAAAAGCCTACTGTTTTAACCACTCGCATCACTATACAGTAGTGTGTTGTCTGTCAGTCAGTCAGTAGACACTAAAATGACGGCATATAAAGGACGCTTAACGTTGCAATTTGTACTGTTGTGACGTCTGGAAAACGCGCGCATGCCATGAATCACGAGAAGAATTATGCACTCTGTAGGCTACAACACATCATGACATATGAATTTGAAAAGCAAGAAATAAAAAAATCTTTGTTACTCTTCATTTTGGTTTTATTTGCTCTTGAAACAGAGCACTTTCTGGAACCCCGCGGAAGCACATATAATTATTTTATTTTCCGTGAATTATAATTTTTTTTATAATTAGAATTAAGCACAAAGCTACACAATGGGCTATCGAAACCCGGCTTCTAGCATTGTAAGTCCACAGACATACCGTTGTGCCATTTTTTACGGTGCTATTTACAGTACAACAGTATTATCGTGTCAATTTTTAATTAGTTTCAATTGAATATAAATTAATTGTTTGTTTGTGTTTTTTAATGGAAAGTTACACAATATGGCTATCTGCATTCCACCGGGGTATTTAAACTCCAGATTTTAGTTTTGTAAGTCTGTAAACTTTCTCTGACACACGAGGGTACTACAAGTCACTTGTTTTGGTGGACACAGCAGATAGCCCGATATGGCTTTGCTATAAGTAAATACGCACTCACGGGGAATCGAACCACTTATTTTAGCGTTGTAAATCCGAAGACTTACCACTGTCACACCGGAGCTATATTCATCAACTGTTCCTAGATTTGAAGCGATGGACTATAGGGAAAGCATCTGGTCAACACAATCCAATGCAAGTTTGTGGACTACTCTACTCGATTAGGGGAAATGACCTTCACTCTAATAACACAGTCACTGCCCAAAGTGCAGAGTGCGATGTTGTTGTTGTTTTTGTTTGTTTGAGGCTGTTATGCGGCGCGAAAGACAGAACTTCAAACCTATAGTCTGGCACGTTTGGCCCTCTACATAAAGCAACAGTAGGTTCTTACATCACTTTTCTCTTGGGGTTACAACCAATAGGATCCCAAATTTGCTTGAAGCACAAAATTCCACTTCTGACGTTAAGTAACGACTTCTTTATCACTTACTTTTTCGATTTAGCGCCGGATGTAACTTAGTAGTTAGTGTGCCGGACAGTAAATTTAATGGTCCATGGCTCACTTCCCGTTACCAAAAAAATTACGTTTCGCATTTTGGAGCCTTGGGTGCATTATAAGAGCAACGGTCAAATTACACAATTCGATTAGAGCTACCCAAGAGTTTTTTAGTTCGAAATTAGGATCGGATAACGTATAGATCCTTGGATAGTTCTGTACGAATATTTGAAACAGACAAAATATATCTTTAAGTAATCACTTGCAAAGTTTGAATTTTGAAGTTATTTAAATTTAAGCATTGAAATGTAATGTAATTAAAAGAAGTAACGCGTTAAATGCTTTGTCAGCTTCATACTAAAACCGTTGACTCGGTAAGAAGGTAAATTACTTACTTGTTTTTTGTGTATTGTATCAGATCTACCATTGTGTATTGTATTATATCTACCATTGTGTATTGTCTCCTAACTACTATTGTGTTTTTCTCAGAACTACCATTGTGTATTGTCTCAGGTTTACAATACACAATTGTAGATCTGAGACAATACACAATTGTAGATATGAAACATTACACAATGGTAGCTCTGAGACAGCACACAATGGTAACTCTTACACAATACACAATGATAGGCCTGAGAAAAACACAATGGTAGATCTGCTACAATACACAATTGTTGATCTGAGACAATACACAATGGTAGCTCTTAAACAATACACAATGTTAGCTCTGAGACAATACACAATGGTAGCTCTGAGACAGTACACAATTGTTGATCTGATTTCAGAGCTTCCGTTGTGTGTATTGTATCATATCTACCATTGTGTATTGTTACAGAACGACCATTGTTTATTGTCTCGTAACTACCATTGTGTATTGTTACAGAACGACCATTGTTATTGTCTCGTAACTACCATTGTGTACTGCCTCATATCTATCATTGTGTATTGTCTCAGACTGATAACTATAAGCACAAAATATGAGTATAACACTGGATACTGACGGAAAAAGTGTAATAATTCTATGTATTTAATAACAAAGGCAACAAGTAGGAACAAATAGAATACAATAAGCTTTAAATATGGATGAAATTTAGTGTTAGAAAAGTGCACAGCATAAAAATAATCACCTGACAACAGAACACGTCATTTATTGGTCTGTATAGATATAAGACATTATTCACAGCATATTGATCAGTTATTTAGCCTACATATAAAATAAATCAGACTATGTTTGAGGTGCTGTGGTAGCAATGCTAGACAAAAAAGCAGACATCTGAGCTCACACATCCGCCATCTCTTTTTTTTTCATCACAAGGAACAGAAGTAATAATTATGGAATTTCTGTAATCATTAATTAATTGTTTAGAGAAAAATCGTAAAAAACGTTTCCCAGTTTTGGTAGAGTTCTGTCATTAATAATGCACGCCATCTAGACAGTTGAAAGTAAACTATACAACATGCTATCATAATCTTTTGTACAACTTATAAATACACAAATATTTCTAGAATTTAACACATTTGAAATCATGGTCTTTACATCATCGTGTAGAAGTACTGCTCTATTCTGTGGTCTGATGGAAACTACATTATTTATATCACTGTGTATTAATTTTTTTTTAAATGCATATATATTAATATGGTGGAAACTACAGTTCTTGAATAACTGAGTGTGTTTAAGTATTCTTTCCAGATGTGTTTTAATGGATACTAATGTATCTAAATCACTTTGTATAATCGTTGTTGCCCACTGTAGTATAATGGAAACTGGGGTCCTTAGGTTAATACACATAATAATTGTTGCCCTCTGTAGTATAATGGAAACTATAACCCTTAGGTTAATACACATAATAATTGTTGTCAGGTATGTTCTAATAGGATGGAAACTAGGGCCCTTAGGTTAATACACATAATCATTGTTGCCCGCTGTAGTATAATGGAAACTAGGGCCCTTAGGTTAATACACATAATCATTGTTGCTTGCTGTAGTATAATGGAAACTAGGGCCCTTAGGTTAATACACATAATCATTGTTGCTCGCTGTAGTATAATGGAAACTAGGTCCCTTAGGTTAATACACATAATCATTGTTGCTCGCTGTAGTATAATGCAAACTAGGGCCCTTGAGTTAATACACATAATAATTGTTGCCCGCTGTAGTATAATGGAAACTAGGGCCCTTAAGTTAATACACATAATCATTGTTGCCCGCTGTAGCATAATGGAAACTAGGGCCCTTAGGTTAATACACATAATCATTGTTGTCAGGTGTGTTCTAATAGGATGGAAACTAGGGCCCTTAGGTTAATACACATAATCAATGTTGTCAGGTGTGTTCTAATAGGATGGAAACTATAGCCCTTAGGTTAATACACATAATCATTGTTGTCAGGTGTGTTCTAATATGATGGAAACTATAGTCCTTAGGTTAATACACATAATCAATGTTGTCAGGTGTGTTCTAATAGGATGGAAACTATAGCCTTAGGTTAATACACATAATCAATGTTGTCAGGTGTGTTCTAATAGGATGGAAACTAGGGCCCTTAGGTTAATACACATAATCACTGTTGTCAGGTGTGTTCTAATAGGATGGAAACTAGGACCCTTAGGTTAATACACATAATCACTGTTGTCAGGTGTGTTCTGATAGAAAATACTGACATTAATTTACATTGTATTACCATAATATAAAAATAATAAATCTTTTCATAGTTACTTTTGCCTTCTTTCTCCTATTAAAATGGTCACCTCGTACAAGACATACGCCTGAAAACGTTTTCGGTTACACTCACATTATCATACTGCAAGTATTAGGTAGCATAGCTTTAGGTAGTACGGAATAATGCTTTTAACACTTTACTTCTTTGTTTTCTCCACCATATTTTATCTTAATCCGCTTTTACAGTCAATATTTTACTTACACATCATAGAGCCCTCATAAAACATGTTAGTCTCGTTTCTACCAGCTTATAAGAGACGGGTACCGATCAGACCTTCGCTATTTTCACGTGCTTACAGGTCAATGGTTTTCCTCTTTCACAATCACCAGGGGTCACCACTTGTTTCGAAGTACATTTCTGATCGTGTCTAGTAATCAAGTATGAAACGAAAATATTTGTTTGTTTGAAGTTAACCACAAAGCTACACAATGGGCTATCTGTGCTCTGCCCACCACGGGTATCGAAACCCGGTTTCTAGCGTTATAAATCCGCAGACATACCGCTGTGCCACTGGGGGACAGATTTTTATGACAAAAATTCACCTGTGATCTATTCAAATTACGTCTATAGATACGCCCCCCCCCCAAGGTTGTCTGTCGTTTCGATACTCGTGGTGGTGGGCAGAGCACAGATAGCCCATTGTGATGCTTTGTGCTCAACTACAAACAAACATATCTATAGATACATATAGTTTTTCATCTGTGATCTATTTAATTTACGTTATGTTTCTGTAAACATATATATATATATATATATATAAGTATAATTTTTGTTGTTATTTTATAGATACATATAGATTTTATCAGCCATAGATATATTTTAATTCTGCCTCTAAGTTTGAACAATGTTTTGGGATTTGGCTGAGATAACTAATTATCCAAATTAGGCTGCGTAGGAGCATGGCATGGTTTGATGGTTATTAGGACGCTCAAATCCCATCACCAAACACGTTCCTCCCTTTTATCCTGGGATCGTTGTAATGTGACGCTCAATCTCACTTTTCGTTGGTAAAAGAGATGGCCAAGAAAGATGGCGGTGGGTGGTGTTGACTAGTTGCCTTCCCCTACTTTATCATTTCCAAATTAGAGACGGATAGCGCAAATAACACTCGAGTAGCTTTGCGTGAAATTCAAAAAAATAAACAAACGTTTGCACGGTGAGTGTTGCTGGAAGCGTTTATACTTTTTTTCGGGAATATTTTACGTACAATTTGTAAAGATTTCAATGGAAAATAATCAACCTTTGACATCAAACCGATAAACAAGGTTACGTAAAAAATCAAAGTAGTTTAATTAAAAGCATATATAAGATTCCACGAATATCTGGATTTCTTTATTTCGCTTTTTGGTTTGATTGTTTGTTTGTTTGTTTTTGAATTTCGCGCAAAGCTACACGAGGGCTATCTGCGCTAGCCGTCCCTAATTTAGCAGTGTAAGACTAGAGGGAAGGCAGCTAATCATCACCACCCATCGCCAACAATTGGGCTACTCTTTTACCAACGAATAGTGGGATTGACCGTCACATTATAACCCTCCAACGGCTGAAAGGGCGAGCATGTTTGGTGGGACGGGGATTCGAACTCGCGACCCGCAAATTGCGAGCCGAGCGGGCCTTTTTGGTTTGAGTAGCTCAAGTTAAATATTTGATTAGACTAGCTCAACTCGTAAATCATTTATAGTGTCTATCAATTCGTTTTTTTATTTTTGTTTTTCTGAACTTACTAAGCCTATTTAGAGGCTGTCGTTTCAAAAAATATAAAGCTATAATTATCTAGTTACGACAGTAAACGGTAGAAAAAAGCATGAGCGAAGCGTGGTTAGATAAGATCTCGAATTCGGATCGCATCATAAATGCACCAAAAAAATAAAAAATTTGCCTCGTGCAGAACCGGAATTTAAATTACATTTGACATTCTAGTTCTGAGTACCTGAAAATTACTAATTTTGTTTTTCTACTATACAGCGTAGCTACACTCGCGTGTAGAAAATATA
>NW_013671559.1:26352-32919 GCF_000517525.1 Limulus polyphemus
ACATATGAAAATCTAGGATAAACATTATAATCTTTCTCTTTAAAATACTCGTTACATTACTGTTTACTGACTCACGAGCCTTGAGATTATCCCATAACCAGTAATCTGCCGGTTTGAAATATCTATTTTATTGTGGAGTCGTACTGATAGTTCTTTTAGTCACCATCCAAATGATTTCAGCCTGTTTCTGTATTTATTTCTCATTTTATCAACTATTCAAAGTATGGCTACAACTACGTCCTCTGGTGGACACATTTATTAATTTCTTTTTATCGGCTTAGCTTGTCTCCAATGTACTGGTAATCGTATTCCCCAAATTTCACTGTTTCAGAGTTATGACAAATGGGCCTACTGACTTTATTTTAATCTACGATATTTTTGTCAATAAAATACTGCAAAATGAAAAAAAATTAAAAAATCTCAAAATTTTAGCTCAATTACCTTTGTATGTCAACATTAACTTGAATGAAACATGTCCGTACACGTTCCTAACTGCTTTTTATATTTGGAATTTTTACTCATTGCTGATATGAGTCAGATATTGTTGATAAACAATTAAAGTACTTCATTACAAACAATTGAAGTGATCTTTGTATTTAAACAGTGTTAAACGTTTAAAGTACTTGATGGCAAACAACTGAAGTGAGCTATGTATTAAAACAGTGTTAAACGTTTAAAGTACTTGATGACAAACAACTGAAGAGATCTTTGTATTAAAACAGTGTTGAACAATTAAAGTACTTGATGACAAACAACTGAAGTGATCTTTGTATTAAAACAGTGTTAAACAATTAAAGTACTTGATGACAAACAACTGAAGTGATCTTTGTATTAAAACAGTGTTAAACATTTAAAGTACTTGATGACAAACAATTGAAGTGAGCTTTGTATTAAAACAGTGTTAAACGTTTAAAGTACTTGATGACAAACAACTGAAGTGAGCTATGTATTAAAACAGTGTTAAACGTTTAAAGTACTTGATGACAAACAACTGAAGTGATCTTTGTATTAAAACAGTGTTAAACATTTAAAGTACTTGATGACAAACAACTGAAGTGATCTTTGTATTAAAACAGTGTTAAACATTTAAAGTACTTGATGACAAACAACTGAAGTGATCTTTGTATTAAAACAGTGTTAAACATTTAAAGTACTTGATGAGAAACAACTGAAGTGATCTTTGTATTGTGTTTTGATTCATACTTTATATTTTCGTGTTTTAGTTTGATAGGCTTGAGCGATAAGAAGACCATCTATTAATATAAACGTGTGAGAAAACTGATCATTCATTGATAACAGGTGTTTGTATGGGGATTTGTATAAATGTTGGATATGATTATAGATAAAGTCTAGCATGTCTTCTGTCGCGTAAAGAATCTATGGTAAAGATTAATATCTCTTCTATATAACAGTGTTGAAAGTATGAGAATCATGCCTGTTAAAGGTGAATAATGTATAGTAATGATTAGCATGTTTTATGTGTAACAAGTAGATGTTAAATTACATGAATAATGTATAGTAAGGATTAGCATGTTTTATGTGTAACAAGTAGATGTTAAAGTACATGAATAATGTATAGTAATGATTAGCATGTTTTACGTGTAACAAGTAGATGTTAAATTACATGAATAATGTATAGTAAAGATTAGCATGTTTTACGTGTAACAAGTAGATGTTAAATTACATGAATAATATATAGTAAGGATTAGCATGTTTTATGTGTAACAAGTAGATGTTAAATTACATGAATAATGCATAGTAAGGATTAGCATGTGTTGATTACTTACTGCTGTTTTTAGAAGTAAGGTTGATTATTATCTCCTACTGACATATAAACAAATCTTATTCCATATGTGATACAGATTTAAATGCCAAGATGAAGCGAAGCAATGAAACCAGTAGGCCTAATAACAGTGATAAAAAAATCACATTAAACCGAAGGCTTTTCCCACGTTCCTCTTACTGGTTTTTATATTATAGATGAGTATTTTTTAAATATATTTCTTATCTGCAACACATCAGACCTCGTTAGCTTGGCTAGACATGTTGGCTGACAGAAATCTGTCAAACATTCTAAATCATATGCAGTACAAAACATTTAGTGATACAATAATCAATGCTAAAAGCCGGCAAAGCAAAGAAACCAAATAATTTTGATAAAAAAATGACACTAAATTGCTTTATTTTTCATCCACATTCCTATTAATTAATTCATAGTATATTTTAAACTATAGGCCTATTGCCTTCATTGCTTCACCAACCTTTACATTTAAAGATGTATCTTTGAAATACTTTTTACTGTTTATAAAAGGGTTTTGAAAATATTTTTCTCTGCCAACATGTCGACCCTAGCTGACGAGTTCTGGTATTAAACGAAAGGCCTCCTGGGCACTAAGATGTGGGAATCAATAGATGCGTTTTAATAAAAAATCATATTTTTACACTCCTCTGAAATACGTAATGGACTAATTACGAAATCTGCATTGTAGTGTGACATTTATCAGTAACATTAGAATTATAGAGAGATCTAAAATATTGTCACGCAGTTGAATGGAAGTTCTTAGACGTTACTTGATATTGGATTTTAGGCTTACGATATTTCTACCAGCCAAATAAACCGGAAACCTGAAGGGCAGCCATAAAATTGAACATGTACTTAAGGCAGCGTTACCCAAACGTTTTTCATTTAATAAATATGGTTTCTTGCGCCTTCCTTTTTTTTTTGAATGGGTGAAAGATTAAGTTATGCTATATGTTTTATGGTAATTACTAATTATTTTCTTTAATAAAAAAGTATATTAAAACGCTCCCCCCTTGGGGAGGTGCACCCCACACTTTTGGAAACGTTGTCTTAAGAAATTGACAGCCCTAAATGGCCAGGTGGTTAGGGCGCTCGACTCGCAATCTGTGGGTCGCGGGTTCGAATCCCCCCCTCACACCAAACATGCTCGCCCTTTCAACAGTGGAGGCGTTATAATGTGACGGTCAATCCCACTATTCGTTGGTAAAAGAGTAGCCCAAGAGTTGGCGGTGGGTGGTGATGACTAGCTGCCTTCCCTCTAGTCTTGCACTGCTAAATTAGGAACGGCTAGCGCAGATAGCTCTTGTGTAGCTTTGCACGAAATTCAAAACATACAAACATACATACTGGTGCATCATAAATGTAATGTTGTTGGTTTGAACCAGTACAGGAATGGTGACAGCAGGAATTACCAAGATGAAACCAGTCTATTTGAACTGCCCTATACCATCCTCGGTTTTCTTTATTTTGGGCCACAAAGTTTTAATTGTATTAAAGAAACAATGCCATTATCCGTAACTGGTTAAGATTTATTCTTAGTTCACCTAATACAAGAAAAAAAAGAACGTATCTTATTCAGGTTGAGAATATTTGATTTTGATATTATCTTTTGACGTGAAGACAAACTTGTTTAACGTTATTCGGTAAATCATCAGTAAAGATTCAAAATACACCATTTTTTTCGAAATGTATTATAAGCCATATCCTTTAGTGGGTGAGAAAGTATTGGTTCTGGAGCCATGGTGCCAACTTTTGATGGGGTAATTGTTGCTACGAACGGTGACAACTTTTGATGGGGTAATCGTTGCTACGAACAGTGACAACTTTTGATGGTGTAATCGTTGTTACGGACGGTGATAACTTTTGATGGGGTAATCGTTGTTACGGACGGTGACAACTTTTGATGGGGTAATGGTTGCTACGAACGGTGATAACTTTTGATGGGGTAATCGTTGCTACGGACGATGACAACTTTTGATGGGGTAATCGTTGTTACGGACGGTGATAACTTTTGATGGGGTAATCGTTGCTACGAACGGTGACAACTTTTGATGGGGTAATGGTTGCTATGAACGGTGACAACTTTTGATGGGGTAATCGTTGTTACGAACGGTGACAACTTTTGATGGTGTAATCGTTGCTAAAGGAGAAACAGTTACTGTAATGAATGTCAAGGAAACTTCAAAGGTTATAAGCACTAGCACCGAGGAATCTTCTAGCTAACTAAACTCTTTACTATTGCTGGGTTAAGGGTTCCAAACATTGCTAGCATCTCTGCGTACCAACTGACGATCTAGAGTAGAATGGTCATAGAAACTTTGTAGTTTGTCTGTTACTTCTAATCAAGACTATTTATCACCAGTTGTAATTATTATTGTCGAATTTTAGCAACTATTATGGTAGAAATTGTTTTGGACGGTAAGGAGGTTGTACCTGTTCAAAGAAAAAAATTGGCATAGTTACTTCTGAGTGAAATTGTTTGTCTCTTCTGAAATAACAGAATCTTTAGTCTATAAAATGATGACTAAAGGCTCATTGACTGAAGATCGTTATTCCATGGAATCTGTTTGCTGTTGTCCTTTTTAGTGTTGGTACCACATAATTTACTATTCTGTTGCTACGGAATATGTTTTTACGTCTGTTTCTGATGTCACAGTGTGTGTTACGTGTACCACATAATTTACTATTCTGTTGCTACGGAATCTGTTTTTACGTCTGTTTCTGATGTCACAGTGTGTGTTACGTGTACCACATAATTTACTATTCTGTTGCTACGGAATCTGTTTTTACGTCTGTTTCTGATGTCACAGTGTGTGTTACGTGTGCTATTTGTGCTTCTGCTATTAACGAATTTGTCAAGTTTCCCGTTTCTGATGTCACAAAATTTTTCACTGTCGCTATTTCTGAAGGCTCAGAATCTTTTGTTTTTTCTGGTGAAATCTGGTCAGCTTTGTTAGAACTGCGCATGGTAGTAGCCTTGTTTTCTGGTGTCTTGATCGTCACGGCTTCTGTTATTTTGGAATTCTCTAAAAGCTGGAATAAAATATTACCTTCTAGTTTGGATGATGAATTATCTAGGGGTTCTGGACGAACAGATTTGGAGAGATTTCTTACGGGCTCAAGTGAAGAAGCTTCCTCTGTATTGAAGGTGATCGATAGGGTTCGCCGTAACTCTGGGCGGTCGGTTTTAACACAATTGTTACGAGTGGTCTGCACCTGTGATAAAATTGTAGTAGTTTCGGAAGTTTCCACTGCTATCGAAATATTGGCCAATTGTTTTGGTTGTACTTCTGTTAGGGCACTAATATCAGAAGATCCTACTAGTTTGGAACCACTAATGTCTAATAGATCCACTAATTTCAAAGATGTTATTAGCGGAGGTGTTGAAGAATTGATTCTTGTTAAATGTTCAACATCACTGACATCGCTACGAGTTGTCTGTGTTGTTGATGTTGTTGTTGTTAAAGTGGCTTTCTCAAATCTTTCATTTTCCAGCTCTGTGAAAGACCGTGGGTCTCGGAATTGTAGGCTATAATAAATTACAGACCTAGCACAGTCCACAGTGTCGGGTCTGTCACACACCAGGAACTTCTGGTCGAACACCAGCTCGGGGTGACAACAAAATACATAGTCAGCTACTCCACCTTTATAGCCTGGACCACAGAAGTGAAATACGTGGCACGAACTCTCAACATCGGCGTAATATCCTCCAAGTGTTTTGTCTGAGCAGGAAAACTGAAGCGGGTAAAGATTGATAAAAAGCTCCTGGTCTGCACAGGCCAACATGAATTTCTGTTCGCTTGACTAAAAATAAAATATTATTTTATAAACATCACAAGATGCATATTACAGACAGACCTCTTAAATTAAAAATCAAACATACTTTGATTCAGCAAATGATAGTAGAGCACATGATTGAAATATGTATATTCACATCCTGCCAATAAATAAAATGACTGCTTCTTTTATTTTTGGTAGTTAAGCACACGGGTATCGAAACCCGGTTTCTAGCACCACAACTCCACAGACTTGCCGCTGTGCCACTGGGGGCCAGCAAGGACGCCGTTTTATTGAATGCACAAACACGAAACGAATGATATAAGGTCATCAAATATCACTAGATATTTAAGTAGAAATACGGACACATGCCACATTTACAAGATCTTAAATCTGGGCCTGTAAGATTTTACTTCTATCCTGGGAAAAATTTGGATGAGGATGTCCTTAGAAGTTATTCATTTGAAGTTCTTTCACAACTATCGACTAAGGATGGACCAGACATTCTCTGTGTGATCCATATCTGACGAGTGGACTGGCCACGGAAACGTGGTAACGCCGTGACCTTTAAACTATAATTTTGTGAAAGCACTGCCATTCCAGTGTTTTATCAAGGCTTGTATAGAGTCCAACAACAGTTCCTGGAAAGATAGTTGCCAAATTCAGGAGCGTCCACTGTCCGAGAATGATAAATATCTGGACTCGTCTGGAAACATCCGCGTTACAGAAGGCTCGAAGGTATTGACATATGATGTTGCCTGGAGTAGAGAGGGAGAGGCTTCGTAATAGCTATTCTACCATTGTAACTCATGCTAAGAAGATAATCGTCGACATATGATGTTGCCTGGAGTAAGGAGGGAGTGGCTTCGTAATAGCTATTCTACCATTGTAGCTCATGCTAAGAAGATAATCGTCGACATATGATGTTGCCTGGAGTAAGGAGGGAGAGGCTTCGTAATAGCTATTCTACCATTGTAACTCATGCTAAG
>NW_013671559.1:33919-47045 GCF_000517525.1 Limulus polyphemus
AAGATAATCGTCGACATATGATGTTGCCTGGAGTAAGGAGGGAGAGGCTTCGTAATAGCTATTCTACCATTGTAACTCATGCTAAGAAGATAATCGTCGACATATGATGTTGCCTGGAGTAGGGAGGGAGTGGCTTCGTAATACCTATTCTACCATTGTAATTCATGCTAATAACATACTCCGATGGTGCTGGGTACACTTGCAACAGTAACAGCCGTTTGATGAGAGTCATTGTTTATGCTTCTAATCATATCACAAAGAGCCCTTTCATTTGGCCTGGTGATTAGGGCACTCGACTCGCAATCTGAGGGTCGCGGGTTAGAATCTCCATCACCGAACATGCTCGCCCTTTCAGCAGTGGGAGCGTTATGATATGACGGGCAATCCCACTATTCATTAGTAAAAGAGTAGCCCAAGAGCTGGCGTTGGGTGGTGTTGACTAGCTGACTTCCCTCTAGTTAGTCTATCACTGCTAAATTAGGGACGGATAGCGCAGATCGATCTCGTGCAGCTTTGTGCGAAATTCAAAACAAAATAAACAGTTTATTTAGCTTCAGGCGCCCGGACCATGTTGAAAATGTTACCCTATTCTCTCTGAGCCCTGATGATTACTCGCTGACTTTGCTCACCCCCATCACTCGTCTATGGAGCTCGTGAAAATACAGATAACTCCTGTAGATTATTACACTCGGGACATCTTTCTTTGTATTTTATAGTATATAGGTCAGGGTTACTTACACATTACGTCATGGGGCTGGTCGATTTTAAATCTTGGGAGTGTCTATTTACTTATTGGCAGGCTATGTAATCAGATTTTCATTTATCCGCAAGCTTTGAAGCTATTTCAAATAAAGCTGACGAATTCTTGAACAAACATTAAAAATTTCTTGTTAAATAAGTAAAAAAACACTTATTACATGGTGAAAAAAAAGCCTGTTGATATGTGTTGTTTATTAACGTACCTGACCAAATTCTAGTTATATTTCAAGTGGTGTCTGATGAATACGTAACAAAATAATTAAACCATCTTATCATAAGCCGCATATACGCTACAAAACAATTAAACTTTCTTTTTTACATCATGCGGCTTATGATAATATTGTACTTTAATGTTACAGTAATAAGCAGTTCGTGAGGGACGTATAATAGATGGTGAAAAACTGTGGTAAGCATGCTTACCTCATCTGTTGACCAGACAAGCCACAGCAGAATCCACGTTTCTGGAAGAAAAAAAGTGACGGAATCAACAGAAAACAAACAAACCTTTTTTGAACAAACACACGTAGACTACGAACAACACAAATTGAAATCTTAATTTAAAATACATTTTAAACGAGCTATGTTATTGTTGTTGTTGTTGTTTGAAGTTAAGCACAAAGCTACACAATGGGCTATCTGTGCTCTGCCCACCACGGGTATCGAAAGCCGGTTTGTTGCGTTGTAAGTCCTCAGACATACCACTGCGACACTGTTCGTTTTTCTTTTTAATCAGGGCATGTAATAGTGGATGGCGTGCCGGGCTGTGACCTGGAGTCCAACGTTTGATCCCACGATATGCCACTGAACACTTACGCTCATTCAGCTGTGGACTGACAATCTCTCTATTGAGCGAAGACTAGTCGTCTATACCTATGGATACTGCCTAGTCGTTGCACCCCCTATGGTCAGCAGTTCTAAATTAGCTTTTGTATCTTACAGACTTTTATTATTGTGTGGTTTGCACAACTTCTTGGCAGAGGACGCTTCTGAGCATTAATTTCACTAATGCAAACGAGTGCCCTTCTCCCGGTGATTCAGTGGTAAATACGCGGACTTATAATACTAAAGAACGGGTTTCGATATCCGCGGTGGGCATAACGCAAATAGCCCATCATGTAGCTTTGCGTTTAACAATAAACAAAGTTAACGAGTCGTGCTGTAGATTCTCTGGTTAAGAATTATCTCAAAAGCGGCTGGTGCTGTTGAATAATTGCCATTCTTCTCTTAAGCAGTTCTGAATTAGAGATGGCTATGCCTGAGGCCTAAGGGTCAATAACCTGGTCATTTAGTCCATATGTTGGAAATACCAATAATAAAATGTTGCCATTAGTAATTACCATAAATATCATAATATCTCAAAATGAGATATCTGGTAGAAAATACATAAAGGATTAAAAATATACCACAATTAAAGATATTACGAGGTTAATACTTTTTTTCTATGTAACTTTGAATTGGTTGAGCTTCCAAGTACACAGTTTATTTCTATTGATATATCATGCTCGTAAATTTCATTGTGATCAAAATGTCTCAAGTTTGAAGTGATAGAAATCTCATGTCATTTCTAGGCCAGTAACGGAACACAAAAACAAACTGGAGAAATTATATATTTGATAATCTAATTGTTAATAAAACCCGTGACCATTAAAAGACGGTTAAATCAAGTCTCTTGAAATATTGATATCATTTTATAAATGCTTTCATTTGGAATTAAAACTTAAATAATATAAATACGATCATTCTATGAGAGATAGAAACACAAAAACGAGAAACCGTATCTTTAAAACTGCCTACTAACTATTTGCTAATGAAAGATTGTAAAATCTTTTAGAAAACTAAGATGTATAATTAAATAA
Source organism: Limulus polyphemus (assembly GCF_000517525.1). Classification (NCBI taxonomy): domain Eukaryota; kingdom Metazoa; phylum Arthropoda; class Merostomata; order Xiphosura; family Limulidae; genus Limulus; species Limulus polyphemus. Next base: position 36,535 of record NW_013671559.1, read on the forward strand.
GTTATTTGACAGAACATTTTTAAACGTCTAAGTTTACGGAATGAAAACTCTAACGTAGGTTTAGAGTAAGATGTGCTGTAAACATTTGAAATTTTAACTTTAACCGCTATAACAAAAACAATTTTAAAGTATTAGACTGGAATATCGAGGAGGACTAAAGATGGATAAGACAATCATACTTAAAATATCTGGTTCGCTAAGAAGTTTAATTGAGTAAAATAAATAAAGTTTGTGCTGTCTTCAAATGTCCTTTACCTCTCAAATCTAAGCACGTTAAAAGCTACGCCTAACTCAGTTACAACACCCATTTTACAAGGACAAAAACTACAAACAAATCTGCTTAAAAACGAAAGCTTAACACCAAATACAACCCATTGTGTAATTACCTAAATTTGGATGTCTTCCCAGCATGAATTTGGCCTACGCTGTTAACTGTTTGGACTCCTACGTATTCAGAGAATAACAGCATGTAGTCAACACTAGGATCAAATGGTTGTTAGGCCTGAAGAACAAAGACACTATAGAAACATTAAAGAACACACACACACTGAGACGAGGATTTAAAGTGTGTTTCATTAAAATTCGTTACAATGCTTTTTCTCATATATAAATCAACTTTTGAATACATCTTGTCCGGGTACGATTTGATGGGAAAAGTTTCAGAAACATTGTCGAAAAGACTAAGATATACAATTAAGTTGAAGTAATGTAGGCCATTGATGAAGAATTAATTGTGAATTCGTGTAAATACTTATATCTAGTCTATTTCGGGCTAAATGCGCATGTGCCGAAACTGAAAGAATATCTTTTAGAAGCTAATATGAATTGACGAATGCTAAAATAACAAGCCAGTCATTTTGTAACTTCCATTATCCGTCAACATTGATCTCGTAAGTGGATACCGTCTACAAAGATTATCTAATTAACCGTTGTTAATCTTGTGAAAATAGAAATCTTTATTTACCCCCTCGTGAAACCAAAAAATATGAAAACACACCTTACAATGGAAAGTGTGGTCAGAGCTTTGAAACATAACGTATATCACAAAGGTAAATGATTCACAGTTTTGAAATATAACACACGTTACAAAGGGAAATGCCTCGTAGCTTTGAAAAATAACACACGTTACGAAGGGAAATGCCTCATAGCTTTGAAAAATAACACATGTTACGAAGGGAAATGCCTCGTAGCTTTGAAAAATAACCCACGTTACGAAGAGAAATGCCTCATAGCTTTGAAAAATAACACACGTTACGAAGGGAAATGACTCATAGCTTTGAAAAATAACACACGTTACGAAGCGCCATAACAAGTTCTTGATCATTTCCTAACTTTTCGTTCATAATGAACATTTCTGTTCTACAACCAATAAGGAAACACGTCTCATACTACTTTGGAGAGAAATCGTGAAGAACAAAATGCATTTCATTTTAATAAATCTAAATTACCTTTAAACATCATAAATAACGTTGTAAAATATGCTGAATCATATGTATATTTTATAGTAAATATCTAAGGAACGGTTATTTCATACCTGTTGGGCTGTTTCACTTTCTCTGGCATCCGCTTATTGCTGCTCAAATAACCAGAACCCTTCCCTGTAAGATCATGATGTCTATCTCTTGGTTTATTGGCCTTCAATAACGAGAGGCATTTCAAGGACAGCCTGCTGTAGGGCTGATTCGTTAATTGTGAACTGAAGATTCCCGAGTACCCCTAGGCTGACATTCAAGAACTCTCATATAAAAATGAATCTCGTGAGGCGTGTTCAAGTAACACTCACTGAATACAAGATGAACGTAGAGCGAAATATAAAAGAAATGAACTGTACAAAGCAAGTGTAATTTCAGCTTCAGCTGTCATTCTAGTCACCATCCGAAAGCATTGCACATTTCTGTGGGCGTGGCATTAATTTCATACTTAGATTTGTTATCTTAATCATTGAAGAATAGGCTTAACAGTACAAATCAGCTTCACATTATTCAGATTCTTCTTCTTTAAAGTTAATTTTGTTAATATTTACAATAATTGTGAGTGTTATTCTTTAGTCCCACCCCCCGCCTATCGGTGTTTCAGTGGTAAGTCTGCGGGCTTATAACACTAACAACTGGGTTTCGATATCCGCGGTGGGTAGATCACAGATAGTCCAATGTGTACTTAATGAAAGTTATTTTGTTTTGTTAGTTCAGCATACAGGTAATCTAAATACGTTTGTGTACTCGCGTAATGCTTTGCTAAAGCTAACCGCCCTACTTTTGAACTGATAGTCCCCCGCCAACTCTTGGGCTAATGTAATCGAATAGTAGAGTTTGACTATCACAATTCGCCCCCCAGTGGCACAGCGGTATGTCTGCGGACTTACAACGCTAGAATCCGGGTTTCGACACCCGTAGTGAGCAGAGCACAGATAGCTCATTTACAAACAAACTATCACTATACACTGCAACTTCAAAGTGCGAAAAAAAATACTTTTTTGCAGTAACGAGACACGAACCATGGACCCTCTAATCCATAGCCTGGCATGCTAAAAACAATTGTAGTGTTGATGGTCACTGAGTTCTCGTCAGTTGCAGTGCATATCTCGCCTTCATCACGCTTGTGTAAGAACACAATTACAGTTACCGTGAAAAACTTGGAATTTTTTTTTGTTATCCAGTGAGAATATTAAGTTGTGGAAAATAATCTTCATACGGATTTCAGGACAGTTACTAGTGTACAAAAGTTATGTTTGGTGTAAAAAAAAAAGTAGTCCTGACATGGCCTGGTGGTTGGGGCACTCGATTCGAATCTGGGAGTCGCGGGTTCGAATTCCACCACCGAACATGAGATTTTATTTACATCATTAATACTCTGATATTTTTCAAAAACACTGCCAAACTTATGCATTATATACTCCTTATATTTACATATGACATAGACGCTATTTTCGGACCCATTATCACCAGTATTAAAAAAACACGCCTTTATTGTTTACTTTAACCCCTTCCGTGTCAAGCTGTTCTTTTTTTTGTTGTTGTTAAATGAGCTCAAAAACGTCAGGTTCTCTTTATTTCCCTTTATGTTTGTTTTTTTTGTTTTGTTTTTTTAATTATGCACAAAGCTACACAAGGGCTATCTGTGCTCTGCCCACCACGGGTATCGAAACCCGGTTTCTAGCGTTGTAAGTCCGCAAGACATACCGCTGTGCCACTGGGGGCTTCCCTTTCTGATAATCTATCATGACACCTGACAACATGTGAATAAATTTGGGCCAATAATTAAAATTACGGGCAAATGTTTTCTTGAAATATGGAGGGCGCCTGAGTTTCTCGGGAAAATCACGGAAGGGGTTAAAAACCAACCTGCCTCGACTTACGAAAGTTGATATGACTGCAAACAGAAGCCTTCATGTGAGGTTGAAACGATGTGTGCTGAGCCGTTCACCTGGCGAAACGTCGCCTATACAACAAACCAAATTAAACTCCATAAAACACCTTTCAGCCGAACTACAGTCCTTAGGCACTTGTTATTAAAGTCAAAATAATAATTTAAGCTATGACTTGTGCTGCCATCTATGGAGCAAATTAGCAATCACATCCTGAGAAAATATCGAGATATCTCTAATAACGTGTTATAAGGATACGTTTTCACCTATGAATGAAAGAAAAGTAATGTAACAAAATAGACGTACATTTGGAACAGTCGTAAAGATAAGTTTAAGTATACTTATACATAAGCTTCAACTATACATAAGCTCTGACAAGTCGGAGTGCAACGTGACGTTCGTGTGAAATGCAAATGTTCATTATCATTATACAATTTGCAGATTGGATCAGCATAACCTATAGAATCTCCGAAATGCATATATACAATTATTTGTCAGTATCCCTGCACACTGTATCTGGTATTTACTCTACTGTCACTAAATCAGCAATATAGATTGAAGCATTGATAATTATGATATCAAATACATGATACTATGTTGAATGTCACTGTGTAAATGGTCGTGGCATGCGTACTTTGACTCCCCCCCCCCCACTTTTCCCTGTTCGTACTATCTATGAAACAAAAATTGAAAACTATGTCAAGTTTAGAATAAGTCATCATTTACTGATCAAACTAGTTAAATATAATATCGTGATATCCATCAGTAGGAATGGCTTAACTTTGTAAAGGATTTAAACAGAGTAGACTACACTGAAGTCAGATCGCATTAACCTGGTGTGTAAGGTGAATGACGTTTCGGTCTTAGCGCTGAGCCCGGAGATTGAAACGTTGGCTACTTCTATACTCCAGGCAGGCGCAGTACATAAACATTTCGGGTCTGGTAATCTTCAAACGTTTCTTCAATAAGGATTATATATATATATATACGTATGCAATGTTTTAACGCTTATGTAAGAGAAAATTCTTGTGTTCTATTTAAACTAACTGTAAACATAAAAATTACAAGCTCATTGTTTATTACTAATACAGTTCTGATGGTTTCTAATGTTTGAAAACGAAACTCGCCTACAGGGACATCGTGAACGCCCTAAGATAACGCTCAGGAGGAGAGAACAACTTCTTAGGCTTACTTCTACTAAACCAAACGACTACAAATATTCCAGCAAATGTTTTACGAATATTTTTCATTGTATCATCCGGCTCTTCTGAACCTTCTTCAGAACCAGATTGGGAGCCTCGCCGAAAGAGCGAACCAGTTCTACGGTCAGAAGGATGAGGTGGTAGTGCTGCAACTACTGGTTGACCAGTTCGTTGCATCGTGGTTTGTTGAGGAGGAGGGCGTTGTTGTGTAGGTGTCTCTGATGTAGTTGGAATTGTTTGCTCTGATTCTGCACTTCTGGTTGAAGACTGTGAACCTGTCGCAGTGGATGAAGAAGGGAAATTTTGAGTTACCTGCGGTGGTGCTAGTAGCGCCCTCTGTTGAGCTATATCGCCACTTAATCGTGGTGGAGTTGATGATACAGCTTGTTGAGACATATTGATATTTGCTTGAAGTGGTCCAATTTCACTATTAAGTGTGTATTCTCTATTGAAACTTAAATAGTTAAGGCTATTAAGTGTGTATTCTCTATTGAAACTTTTTTTATTAAGGTTCGAGTATCACAAGTTCAGCAACAACAGAGGCCACCAACGTCGTCCCTTAACTATTTAAGTTTCAATAGAGAATACACACTTAATAGGCTTAACTATTTACGTTTCAATAGAGAATACACACTTAATAGGCTTAACTATTTAAGTTTCAATAGAAAATACACACTTAATAGGTTTAAGTTTAAATAGACAATACACACTTAATGGGCTTAACTATGTAACAATGTAACTATTTATCACTGAGCTCAAAACTTTTGAAAAATTGAATGAATCACCTTGGTTCTGCAAAGTGGTTTGCATTTAAAGCATTTCAATATAATTAATCATGGCGATACGTAAAGAGTCGTGCAGGTACAATGTATTCTCATCATCTAATTTGTACTTAGTATAATGTTATTTTCCTATGTGACCCCCCAGTGGTACTGCACAGATAGCTCATTGTGTAGATAACCGTAGACTTGTGCTTAACTACGAACAAACAAACAGCATTAATTTTTTTGTTTATTTACTAATATGTTTATTTATAAATTTCACTATACTTTATTTGATATTACGCTTATTTTGCGTCATCATCCTAGTATTTGGATTTACGACTAATTTAAATATATATTTTTTATGCCGAACCTAATGAGATTATATTGGGATTACGGCCGAAAATATCTTTAACAGCTATAGTACACAAATGACGAATCAAGGCATTCTAATCTTACAAGTATATATTTTATGACTTTCCATACACCTAGTTAGAATGGTATATTAAATTAGCTGTATTAATTACTGGATTAATTTTTAGATCTGATCTATGAATGTAGTTTGATTTGATAAAAAGTTAATGATAAATACTCACCGATTGAGTCGTAGCCTGGGCGGATTGGTCTTCTCTTGGTTGGTCATCGCCAGCAGGAGCTGCGCTGTTTGTTCTAAATGTCTGTTGGCTATAATAAAAGATAATATACAATTTTACGTTTACTCAGAACCACGATTTTTCTATTTATTTTTCAAGCTATATAACTTTATTGTCTCAATAAATAGTTGTGTAAAAACACAGTTTCTTCTGAGTCGCAAAATTCTGTTTTACAACGTCTCTGTATTGCGGAAAATGGTTTTTCGGGGTTCAGTTTGACAAAACTAAAGTTTCTAAGACATTCACAGTGAGACATAAAAAAACCCTTAAATACTTTATACCAGAGTCGGTTCTACAACTGACTTCGGGGTCTCTTGTATAAACCTGGTCTAAACCATGCTTGCTAAGGGTCTCTGGAGTACACTTGTGAAACTTTCAGTATTCACTTTACTCATATAGAAAAATACCTCTGTTCAGAATATTCATATTTTTTCTTAGTTTCCAAACTCGTATTTTTTATGCATTTCCCCCGAATTACAAACCTAAACACAGAAACGTTGCTATTTGTAAGATTGTGTTGCCTTGAAATCTGATCTTCGAGTGAGAAATTTAGACACTTTTAGACTAATTTTAAACTTTTTTTTCTCTCACACACACACACAGTCATTAATAAGAATTTAAGTTGGGGTGATTTACCCCATCCGGTAATAAGAATAACTGTAAGTCTCGCCACAAGCCTACCTCATGTTAGGCTTACAGTAGCTATGCATTTTACGAACTATAAGATCAGCAATTAGTCTGTGATCTTCTTGATTCTCACGTAGCAATGCCATGGAAGAGTCGTTCACCTACGTATATACACACACACACACATATACATATTTATATATTATTCCGTAAGATAGTCTATGCCTAAAATTCCACACACACACACCATTAAAGGTAATTTCAAATACACTAAATATCTTTGTGTTATTGTGTATTTGTTTTGTTGTGTTATTGTATATTTGTTTTGTTTCGCACGAAGCTGCACAATTGTCTATCTGCACTGTGTTCGCTACGGAAGTCGAACCCCAAATTCTAGCGTTATAACCCTCTCAAGTTTATTACTGATAGCTTTGTGTTCTTATAGTTATTGTTTGAATTTCAGTTTAATATGTGTAGACAGGACTTGATAATCAAGTGAGTGATGGGTGTAGTCAAGCAATGCGTACGTAACAGACTGGCTAAGCTGTACTTAATATATTTACTCTGTTATTTTACGATGTTTTAATACAAGTCGTTTTGCTCAAATATGAGTCTTCAAGTAATTTGACAGTTTTACGTAACTTACCTTAGATTACGCCTACTTCATTTTATAACCGAGGTTAAAACACATACAAAATGAAACAAAACCTACACGGCTATAACATTTAGATCAAAGAGTAAAAAACGTCGTATTTTACAAAAGTCAAAGAAGCCTTTAGAATACTAAATTATATAGTTTTACATTATATTACTTTACGTTTCAATAAGGGTTTGTTTGTAATTAAGCACAAAGCTACATAATGGGCTGTCTGTGCTCTGCCCACCACGGGTATCGAAACCCGGTTTCTAGCGTTGTAAGTCCGCATGGCCATAAAATGTTTGCTGCAGTACGTCTAATCACTATGTTGTAAAAAAAATGCTTTTATTAAAAGTCTTTGTGATATATAGTAAGACCCTGGTATAAACACCTCACGAGACTGCCTACCTGAAAAATGTATTCCGCCCATCTTTGGTCTGAAGAGTTTCTACTGCACACATGGCAAATCCTCCAAACATCCAGAACACTTCATCCACCCACTGCTTGTAGCGGTCAGTCATTGGAATCTGTTCCAATATGGCTGACCCAACGTTGGCCTTCCAGCAACCAGAGATGGATTTATTCCTGTAAGACAACACTTATTAATTATTACTCTTATTCCAACATGGCTGACCCAACGTTGGCCTTCCAGCAACCAGAGATGGATTTACTCCTGTAAGACAACACTTATTAATTATTACTCTTATTCCAACATGGCTGACCCAACGTTGGCCTTCCAGCAACCAGAGATGGATTTACTCCTGTAAGACAACACTTATTATTACTCTTAGAAAGGTCACTAGTAAAGTAAAACAATGAAACAGGTATTTACGTCGTTCTCCCAAAGAGAACGATTTAGCAAGTAGTAACAATGAAATCTGAAAGAAATTAATAATGTCTTATAAGAAGTTCCACTTTCTTAGATGATACAACAAATATTTCACGGCTCAATGAAATTACAAAGTAATGATAATGTTCAATCAAATATTGTTATATATTTAAAATTATTTCAATAATTCTCATACTCTTTAAGTATCCAGCTTAACAGCATCACTTCTCATCCAACTGAAAGCACACTTAGAAACCATGATTTTACCAACACTTAGTGTTGCATTCTCTGTTTCGATTTGACATTTTTGATGAAAATGAAACTTTTGCTACATTCTTAACCAAGAAAACAATTAATTTTCAATTAATGTTACATTCTCCGTTTCAATTTGGCATTATTGAAACACTTATTAAAGTGTATTTGTATTTACTTTTGTATATCTGTTTGTAAGAAAACTTGTACTGTTTCTTGTGCTTCTCAAAATATGCAAAAACCTCCAGAGAGTGTATTGTAAAATGCAGATGCACACATGAACTGAGTTTCGTTCCGAAAATACCAAATATTTCTAGATTCTTAACGTATTGATTTAAAACCTTGATCGATTGGTCCTTTACTGACAACCAGTCCTTTCAATAATCCCTTTTTTTTGTAATCTTATGGGTCTTTAATACGTATTCCTGGAGCTCCTACCATTCATTCTCCTGGACAAAGCGAATAAAAGTCATTAATGGCTTCCTGTGTTATGTATGTTAGATCTTCCACGTTTAGCCAATTGCAGTTGAGAGGTTCGTGTTAAAAGCTCAACCCGACATGGTTGAGGTCCATGTTGGATCTTTCAGGCTTAACCTAATGAGGTTGAAGTCCTAGTTCCTCCTATTGGTTATGGCCAGAAGTGGTAACTGTAGTGTCAGATAATCCAAACTTAAACTGTTACGCTTTTAGCTTCATTTCATTCAATTTCTTAAAGATGTTCTATTTATTAATATTCTATTGTCTAGAGGTAACTAAGTTTATACAATGGAACGGATATTTAAATTCCTTTTGAAATGTTTTCATGTCTCGTTCGAAAATATTTATGGGGGATTTTTCTTGCCTCTTTCCAAAATTTTTTTTCCAGAAAGTTTTATCCTCTATTTCGACTTTTCAATTATCAAGTTCTTAGTTACGAAGATTTCGAATAAGGAAGAGCGGCAGAACTCTTCTAGAATGCTCCTGATTTTATTTCTTTCGGTCCTGGGGCCTCTTACAACCGTTAGAGCGCCTTGGATTCTAATGTATCATTGATGATTCTAGGACTTATTTCCTCTTCAAGTATCCGTCCCAAATTTACGAGTAAAAGACTGAAGTCAACACCACCCACCGCTAACTCTTAGGTTACCAACGAATAATGGGATTGGCCGTCACATTATAACGCCTCCTAGGCCAGCTCCTGAATAGAGAAGCAAAGATAATTCTCTTTAAAAAAAAAAGCTCATATTTTTAGTAACATGTGTCTCTATGTAACTGATAAATAATTACTGTCTGATCATGCCTATCTAAACAGATATTAATGTACTTAGATGTAGCTTTGTAACTGTTCCCTATATTTTGGATGTGTATGTCGCATTGTTCATCGATGTAGAGCTCAACCACGCAGTATGTCCCACTAACAGCTACCAGGATGGAAACATCTTGGAAACACATGTGGTTGTCCACTTTAATCTTTCCCACACCATTGTGGGCGTGGCCTATCTTTATCATACAAGGGCTGTCACCTAAAAACAAAGTAAATGTAATCGCGTCGAATTGGGAAATTAAGTTCGAATCTGCTACGATCAAGTTCGTATCTGCTACGATGAAGTTCGTATCTGCTACGATCAAGTTCGTATCTGCTACGAGAATATTATGTAGATAAAACTAGCACTAAGCTATAAACATATGTGTATTTTAATGTGCATTAAATTTTGGAGTGGGATTTCAATTTTTTTATTTTTTTTGTCCACTGAATGTTATTTATAAGCACGAGATGGCGCTGATTGAGTTATTTCCCAAAATATTGGTGACAAATGGGTACCCAAATGTTGAAGTAATGCATTATAATAACTATAATTAATACAAATTGATCGTTATAAATAATGTAGTTTGAACAATGCATTTGATTAGATGTGCTCATATCATATCTCATTCTGATTCCGTGCTTTGATCAGATCATATTTCATTCTGATTCCGTGCTTTGATCAGAAATGAATATTAATTTGAATACGTTACAAAATCGTTAAATACATTATAATAATAATCTCACAAAGTCAATTATTGTTTGTTTGTAATTAAGCACAAAGCTATACAATGGGCTATCTGTGCTGTGCCCACCACGAGTATCGAAACCCGATTTGTAGCGTTATAATCTTGTTTGTTATGAATTTCGCGCAAAGCTACACGAGGGCTATCTGCGCTAGCCG
>NW_013671559.1:47978-57531 GCF_000517525.1 Limulus polyphemus
GACCCTCAGATTGCGAGTCGAGTGCCTTAACCACCTGGCCATGCCGGGGCCCCGTTCTAATCTTACCGCTGAGTCACTGGTGGAATTTTTTAAAGTAAAAAGCACACGCAGTAACAAAAATGTCGTGAAAAGTAATAAAGAAAATCATAGAATTGATTTAAAAATATTCTCATAACACTTAGCTTATTGATAAGTGTTTATACTTTCTGAAATTATATACTTTTAAAAGTCAGTGAAATATTTCTCTCATATTTCACTCAAACTTCCTGTTCAAGTTCAATATGGTTTTGACGTCACTGATGAATAACTTACACATCGCAACCTATATTATCAAACAATAAAAGATTACTATGTTTTCGACATGGTACATTTCAGTAAAAATGCTGAGGTGTGTGTGTGTAGCGGCAACTAGTAAAGCGTGAAGCGCGAGCTGATGAGTCACGTAACACTTGATCAGATGTCTTCACGTAAAATGACAACAAGATTTTGCATAATTCAAACAGGAAGTTACATCATAGTAACTAAAACTTCCTTAATCCTAAACATTACCTCACAGTTCCTGGTGAGAACGCTATGTCGTTAGGACTGAAAATAAATAAATAAATGTTGTTGTTTCACTGAGTGATAATTTCCCAAACTTAAGAAGCTAAAGATGAGCGAAGTGTAGTAGATCCACGTGAAAAATGTGTGACAGAAGAATGCCGTAAAGAGTCACCCTTGGGGTGATCTACTCTCTGAGACGATAAGAATGAAGTACGTTCAACATGGGGAAATTTGACTAAAGGTACCTGATGATGACAAAACCTTGTCGAAACGTTGTACATTTGCTGTTATGTTAAACTTATATTAAAGTTTTTCTTCATTACCCATTCAAGCCGTCTCCAGCCATTATTAGATTGATTGTTCGTTGAATTTCGCGCATAGATACTTGAGGGCTATCTCCGCTAACCGTCCCTAATTTAGCAGTGTAAGACTAGAGGAAAGGCAGCTAGTCAATCAACACCACCCACCGGCAGCTTTTGAGCTACCCCTTACCAACAAATAGTGGAATTGACCGTCACATATAACACCTTCGCAGCTGAAAGGGCGGGTACTTTTGGTCACGAGATTGGAATCAGTGGCCCACATATTGGTAAACTGATAAGCTAAGAATGTTAGTCAACAGCACTCACCGCCAACCTTGACAGGGTGAGTATTAAAACTCAGTGAGGTCGGAATTAGTCTGATATAAAAGCCCCTCCCTTCCCTGGGAATATTTGAATACTTCTGGCTTTTCTTTAAAATAAAAAAGAATTGAGCTTTGGAATTTCTTCTTGAAGCCAAAAATAAAGACGCATCTCTTTCGTGTCCCAACTAATTTGTAACAAGCTCATTCAATGTTTATAATAAGTTATCCATAAAATAAGTAAACTTCTAATTCTCTTACACGTTCCATAATATTTAATGAAGTCAATCTTATATCTAGTTCGCCATGACGAAATAAAACACAAAACTCTTCTTTCGTCACCAAAAGTTAACCTCATTAATTTATACGACACCAAATATCAGCGGAAATTAAACCTGAATTTTCAGACTTCCCATTCACTTCCGGTGGGATTCGCATATTGAATCATATTGAGCAATTTGATTTTTATATATTTATATATATTTTTTTTTGCTTGTTATAACACACACTCCGCCCCAGAAAAAGAGGGGGTCAAATCACCCATTTTCTGTGTAAATACATAATCGGTCCTATCGGTGGTTATTTGTTTACTTTTTCAAACGCAGACTTCACAATGGGATACATGCAATGCGCTCATATCAGGGATCGAACCCTGAATTTTTTGTTATAAGCCCTCGATCTGACCGCTAAACACTGACTGGTTGGACTACCATGATTCGTGGAAGTATAATACTGACTGTTGTTTCTCAGCGGTACGACAGAGAATTATATTTATTTGGAAAAATTAATAATCTTAAAAGCAAATCAAATTAATCGTTTCACGACAAACATTGTGTATATAATATTAACCGTATACGCGCAACGTTATGTTAAATGTACAAAATTAATTGGGTAAGATTAAGATCTTTCGTAGATGCAAAATTGATTTAGAAGTAGTTTGTGAACTTGATAATATAACACGACGTTTTTAGATATAAATACTAAATATTAAACTAGAAAATATCTGAGGTGATGTATGAATTGAAATGTAATTAGATAGATATAGGTTCAACCTCCAAATTATTAGAAACACGAATAAAGGAACGTGCAAGTTTATTAACGAACGACGAAACTCGTATACGTGATAGCGCGTTTGTTTAATGTGACGTTGTCGTACGTCACTATATGTTTAAAATTCTCGCTAGAGGTCGTGGTGAGAAGAGCTGTACAAAACCGACGTTATTGATTAATTAACAACTGATCGAAATGGGTTCACCAATACTGTTACTAATTAAGTTGTTGGCTAACTTAAATGTTAGATTAAAATTTTGAAACATCAACCAATTTTGGAAATTGAGGAACAAACCCTTGGCCTCAAAGCAAACTGTAAAATTCAAATACCTTAGACACACACACAAAACAACAACAAGGAAATGATATCGTGAACAGATAATAATACATGAATCAAAAGGAAACTGAAAGTAAGCAACTCGAACCAGTGAACTAAGAAAATAAACTAACCCTAATAATAGACAGCTAATATCGTAGTAACGTGATCCAAACCCTAATAATAGACAGCTAATATCGTAGTAACGTGATCTAAACCCTAATAATAGACAGCTAATATCGTAGTAACGTGATCTAAACCCTAATAATAGACAGCTAATATCGTAGTAACGTGATCTAAACCCCAATAATAGACAGCTAATATCGTAGTAACGTGATCTAAACCCTAATAATAGACAGCTAATATCGTAGTAGCGTGATCTAAAACCCTAATAATAGACAGCTTATATCGTAATAACGTGATCTAAACCCTAATAATAGACAGCTAATATCGTAGTAACGTGATCTAAACCCTAATAATAGACAGCTAATATCGTAGTAGCGTGATCTAAACCCTAATAATAGACAGCTTATATCGTAGTAACGTGATCTAAAAACATAACATTTAAAAATGAACAACAAATAACAGCAAGATCTAATGAAAGACAAACTACTAACACGTCATCGACACCAGTCAGGTGTGACGAAGTACACCAGCTATAACATTGTATTGAACATTTTATGTGGGAGTATACCACAGATGGTGTGAGGCTGTAGGTGGTATATGGTGTGAAGCTGTATGTGAGATATTTGTGTGAAGCTATATATAAGGTATGGTGTGAAGCTGTATGTGAGATATTTGTGTGAAGCTGTATATAAGCTATGTTATGTTATGAGATATAGTGTGAACTGTATGTAATATATGGTGTGAAGCTGTGCGTGAGATACGGTATGAAGCTGTATATAAGATACGGCGTGAAGCTTTAAGTAAGATGTGATGCGAGAAGTACCAATCACGTTTACATAAAACACGAATAAACTAGAAGATATCCACTACTTGTAACTCAGTTCTTCTTTGGATTCACTCTTCCATCAGGAAGAACACTTCGTCGTAAACGCGATGACTGACAAATGTTGTTGATGAGTTACTGCCTACGTCCATCTTTTTTCAATGTTAGTTACAACACATACACACACACAAAAAAGAAACTTCTTATTCGGTGCACTACTTGTGGTACGTCACCGACTCTGTTTCCACTCTAGGTGAACAAAGGTCATCGAGAAGAGGTCACCCTATGTTAATATTAAGTGTCTTAACAGAAGTAAGGGCGTGGTTTGTCGTTGGAACCATTGAAGTACGAGAGTGCTTCCTTTCACCATGAAGTACATCCGGGATTACTATCAGCATTCTGTGACGTACAAAGTTCTGGTATCAGACACTGTAGCAAATAATAATAAAACAATTAACAGACGTTTGTGGGTCTTGGAGGAACAAACTTTTAGCGTATAACATTATGTAACAGCAGAGTTCCGTGTGTTTTAAACGATTGTCGGACATTTTTCTTTCCTTCTTTTCGCCTTCATTGGTGCAGCGGTAAGTCCGAGGGTTTCTAATGCTAAACATTGAGTTTCAATACCCGTGGTGGGCTCAGAACACATATAGTCCGTTGTGTAGCTTTGTGCTTAATTACTAAAAAAAAAAAAAAAACTTTCTTTTTTATTTCAATAAAAGGGCCAATTTTTCTCATTGGCTAGCGCGATACTTTTTTTTTCCGGAGAATCTTTTGTAAATATTTTTTTTGAATTCAAAGTCGTTAAGAGCGACGTGTAAATACAAGGTAATAAGACTAAAATAAGTGTAAACAGGCAAGGGAATATCACTGACTGAACAAATAAATAAAGGACAACGCCACTAACACAAATAAATAAACGTTTAAACACAAAGGAATATCATGAATGTAAAATTCGTTAATAAGGAGTAATAAATATCACTAACAAACGTATTAACACAAAACGTATACATGTAAGATAATTGTGTTATTGTTTTTTAAGCTACACAATGGGCTTTCTATAGTGTGCCCACGAGGGGTATCGAACCAGAATTTTGGCGTTATAAACCCTCAAACTTATCGCTGAGCCACCGAGTAGATTGTTATATAACATCAGTAACAGGAACGAATAAACAAGGGGTTATATTGTTAATGGAAATATATACGTGTAAGAAATGAGTGCTGTCCATTGTGGGCATCGAAACCCGAATTTTAGCGTTATAATCCCTCAAACTTACTGATGAGCCATTGGAGAACTTATAAGATTATATCATTAATAGAGATTAGATACAAGCATGAATGAGTAGAATTTATAATGAATAGGAACGTTTCTGTTATCTCTAGGTGAAAGTCACTGATAACGAGAATGTAAAAGTTTCTACAAAAAAAATATTCTGTTTGGACAGATTTCTTAGTCGACTCATGATTTAATGATCACTCAGATGAAACGTGAATTATTTCATTTGTTATTACTGTGTTGTATGTCAAGAACAATAACATAAAATACAACTTAACTTAGACCTATCTATTAACTCAGCCTCCACGTTAGGCCTAGAGGAAACATTAACGTTATAACTATCAAAGTAAATCAAAATCATATATTCACATACGAGACTGGAGAATTCATCCTGAAAGCCATATTTTGGTGTTTATTGACCATAAACTTGACACATTGCCTCACCTTCCTTCATAATTTATTTGGTGTTTATTGGCTATAATACATAAGTGTGACACATTATCTTATCTTCCTTCCTTTGTAATCGAGATAAATGATTACATTTTTTATCTAAACTTTTACTAGAATTCTTTGTTTTATATTATATATAAATAAAACCTTCGATTTTCCACTTCTCGAATAATCATTAAACTTCAAGCACCAGTAACCTTTTTTTTTATATTCAGTGTTGATTCTTATTTTTTAAATTGGATCGGAATGGGTATGAATGAAGCTCTTTTTGGATCACAAATAAACGTTAATTCTAAGAGTCGTCATTACCTTTGTATCAATGTACATTGTATCAACTAATCTTTTAATGATTGTAACACCGTATCTCACGTGTAGAATAAAACAAAATATATTGATACAGACTGTACTAAAGCCAAAATAATGCTTGCGTTATACAACAAAGTACAACATATGGTTTCCACTTTTGGAAAATATGCCGTTACTTAACATGTGCATTATTACAGTAACTCCACAATTATTAAACTGTGTCATATAATACATTTACAATAGTGAAGATTGTTTGTTTGTTTGTTATGGATTTCGCGCAAAGCTGCGCGAGGGCTATCTGCGCTAGCCGTCCCTAATTTAGCAGTATAAGACTAGAGCGAAAGGCAGCTAGTCATCACCACCCACCGCCAACTCTTGGGCTACTCTTTTACAAACGAATAGTGGGATTGACCGTCACATTATAACGCCCCCACGGCTGAAAGGGCGAGCATGTTTGGTGTGAGAGGGATTCGAACCCGCGACACGCAGATTGCGAGTCGATTGCCTTAACCACCTGACCATGACGGGCCTTTCACGTGCAAAATTACTACATTACTCTCACATGTCAGTCCTGATGGAAAAAAAAAACAACATTTGAGCTAACCATTACAAGTAAATGTGAATCTCAGATTTGATAATTATCGGCCGAATTTTATTCACTTATTATTGATCGGCGAAAGTAAAAAATAAAAACAAGTGTTCCCTGTAATAATTATAAGAATAAGTAGGGGTTCAAATATTCTTTCGTATATATATATATATATATACCTTTACACTAATGTTGGGTTGGACAAAATAGTGGAAACACCTCTGAATTTCTATTAATGCGAAGTTGGTCCAGAACAACCATACATTACAACATTAACGCGATGAGAAATTGATGAAACAAGGTGTTGTCCATGAAACAATGATATTTTGACCACTCGTGTATCAAAGCGTTTTCTACTTGTTGAAGCCTGCTTCTAAATTTGGTTTCAAGAACTGACTATTGATATTTGATACCATTTTAAATCTGGTAACTGTGATAACCAGGTTTGGTGCCAAATATCTTCCTCTTGAGCCAATCTTCAACAATTCTAGCAGTACGAACTAGTGCATTGTCTTCCTGAAACAGAGCAGCTAAGCTTGGGAATAAAGTGTTCATCACAAGATGAGCCTGCTCTGCAATATGGTTTAACAAAGCAATCATCAGCAATAATCGAGCAAATAGGCCTCGAGATCTTCCAACCAAAACTATTAACAACGTCTTGGAGTACCCACTGTGCTTTGATGACATAAAAATTTAAGGTTGTAAGCTCCTACTTGATGAAAAAAAAAATGGTAAAACATTATTCCTCTGTCCAACTTATATTTTCTGGGCACCATTTTACTTGGGCATTTGCGTTTGTTTGGTGTTATTAGAGGTTTCTGAACGGCAGCCCTTCCATAGTAGGCCTTCGAGATGTTTTGACAGAGGTTGGTTATTGTAGCCTAACGTTAAGTTCTGCGTACATTTTGAACGTTGTAATCTTAAATTGGTTATTGTAGCCTAACGTTAAGTTGTGCGTACACTTTGAACGTTGTAATCTTAAATTGGTTATTGTAGCCTAACGTTAAGTTGTGCGTACACTTTGAACATTGTAATCTTAAATTGGTTGTTGTAGCCTAACGTTAAGTTCTGCGTACACTTTGAACGTTGTAGTTTTTTACGTTCGTCTTTGCGCCCATTTGACACATTCTTTATTCCAGTTAAGTCGGACAAATCGCCATTTTGAGGGTAAGCCGTAAAATAGCCGTTTTGAATGTCAGTACCGTTTGTTATGGGCTAACATCCAAAGGCATTGCCGCTAGTTTTGGGCTTATTTTTCTCGCGAGACTTGGCAACACTGCCATCCTCATCCATCGAGATCGTCCATTTACATTTCTCGACCACTATTACGTTTGTCTGATGAGTGGTTTTATTTCTCTATATTGAAAGCAGTAGTATCCTATTATTACACAAACATATTCAAGAGTATAGAATAAATCAATGCACAGTTAAGTTACCATATGGCTATACTCCTGTCTTATTGAAGACTCCAAAACCTGGAGTTAAATAGGTGAGAGAGTTGTTTCCAAATATATTGTTCAACCGTTGTGTGTATATATATATATATATATATGTATAAATCAATCACTAGTTCGAGTACTACACATTCCATTAGGCCCGGCATGGGCAGGTGATTAGGGCGCTTGACTCGCAATCTGAGATGCGTCAGAGTACGTATGTAGTTTAAACTTTACACTCCTTCTTTGAAAAAAGTAACCCATGAAATATTTGGTAAATTTAGAACAGTATTTAAAATACAACAGATTAGATCGTTAGTAAATTTAGAACGGTATTTATAAGACAATTAATCTTAAGTAGTGGTATTTATTTGTTTAGTTTTGTGTCCAAACTAATTTTTGTTCAGATGTTTTGCCCTCGTGTGTGTAACTGGTCAACAAATTAATATCTTATATACAGATAGAAAGTTGTTAAATGAATAACACCTCAGTAAAGTAATAAAAAATATATGTTCTAATTAATGAGTATTAGTATATAACTCTTAAAAGTGTCGTTTTAACAGAAATTGCCCTGTAGCAGAGTTTTGAATTTCGGAGCAGGCGAGTTGGGTTCGAATCCGTCCGATACCACAAAACATTCTTCGCACTTTAAACTGTGGGTGCGTTATAAGAATGACAGTCAAACTCTTGCCGTGTATTATGGGTGGTAAGTCGTTGCTGAGTGGATGTCTTCCCTCTGGTCAATAGTTCAATATCAGGGACGGCGACAGATGACCTTAGAAGCTTTACCATATATTCAAGTACAAATTCTACGTTATATATGAGAAAAAAAAAACACTTGCATTTACATCTCTGCCTCTTAAGAAAACATCCAGGCTTATAGTTGTTGCCATTATGAATCGCCTGTGTTGTATTTGTGGCATTCAGAGTTTACGGAACATTTCAATGGGACAAGACGAACAAAAAACTTTTTCTTTGAATTTGGATTTTCTGAAGCACTGGAATAGAACCAATTCTCAATTTCTTTTTTTCTTTTTTTTTGTTATTGTGATACATCCGCAGTACAGCTCTTGGTTCCTCCGCGGGGCGTAATTCCCGGGTAGTCTTACGGGCGTAACAAAGCATGTTTACCAGTGTGGGAACACTATTTGAAAATACAGACAGGACAAGATGCACTTCGACCTCTCGAGCAGCTGTGACTTATGGACACCTTTAGCTGGGTTCCACTTCAGCTTTGAAAACTTATACAGGAACACCCTTTTTCTTGCGGGGAGGTCTTACTAAAATATTGTTTTTATTATTATTTACTAGGGTTTCTGTAAGCGAAACGCTGTTTTAGATTAAGAAGAAAGAAATGTCCTATCTCATTAATGACAAGGAACTTAAATAACACAGACTCATAAAACTCTAACTCGGCGAATTTAAAAAATCTAAATTAATTTGTTTGTAGTTGCGCACAAAGCTACACAAAGGGCTATTTGTGCTCTGCCCACGACGGCTTTCGAAACCCGGTTTCTAGCGTTGTAAGTCCGCAGACATACCGCTGTGCCACTAGGGGGCCTTTAGTATTAAAAAAAATAATAATTGTATCCGCCATTTTTATTTTGTTTTTAACAATGCGACACCTAGCGTGACCTACACTAACACGTTTTACGGTTAGAAACCTTAAAAAAAAGGAGAGAGACGAGAACGTCAGTGATAATAATTTTTTGATTTAGACGACTGGAATTATTTTAAACACCCAGTCAAGCATGAAACTAAATAAAACCGTACTAAATAAAACAACTCCAGATTCATTATCTGTAACGAACTTTTACTCAGATTAAAAAAAAAACTAAATTCACGAGGCATCATTGCGCATATATAATAATGCATAATTTCCATCAAGTATGAAACTATATGGAGTAGCCATACCGTACCACGTGTGTAACAAAAACACATGTGCGAAACTCTTATCTCAACATTTTTTTTTTTTTTATGCTTTGAGACAAGTTACACGAATTTATACAAACACAC